>NC_141614.1:52163602-52404674 GCF_047967505.1 Dipteris shenzhenensis
TAGCCCAACTATTTTCCAACCCCTTTGTAGAGATTGTCACATAGATCGGCATCATTGGGGTGGACCATCAAAGTCTGGGTCCGGCAAGTGTAATATCACAACCTGTAAATGTAATTACATGCCAACAGAGAGAGGCCACCAAGGACCCTAACATTTCAATCCAACCAAAGCGACTTCTAAAAAATAAAGCACAAGTGCCTCCACCTCCACCAAGCAATGAGCAGCCGAGCTCATCCACATCAACTTCCGAGCCTCAAATAAAAGAAGCTCCATACCCAAATGCAAAGGTGGAGAAGGATTGCTTTCAGGCACTTCAACAATGGGTACAAAAGGAACAAGCCCAATTTGAGGCTGAGTAACAAGCTCAATTTGAGGCTGAGAAACAAGCTCAAGACCCAATCCATGACTTAGCTCCATAAAGTATTGATACTGCACTCGAGCCTTTGTTCCAAGAGCTACGACTCCACAACACAAGGTACCGCCACGTCAACTTGAAGGAGCCGCACTCTCTAGCAGCCTGAGTTGCCCTGTGTCAATTCCCATTGGAATCCTCCTACAGAATCGTCCCCAATCTCTGGGAGAGTTTCAAAGGATGGATTGAACTTGTAAATCCCCCTCCACCTATGAACGACATTGAAGATATCCCTGTGCAGATGGGTGAGAGAGATGACATATGCAACATTACTGTGCCTTTGATCCACAAGGCATATAATGAAGTCCAAGCCATAGTGGATGGTGGAGGAGGTGTAAATGTCCTATCAAAGGAGCTCTACGAAGAATGGGGTCTTCCACCAATGCAAAAGGCTAATTTACTGTATCTGAACCCCAGTCTCATAAAATAGTCCATACTGCAATGTGGACTTCAAATACCTCAGTATACACTCAGCTCCAGCCTTTCTCTTGCATATCAACTCATACTGTCTAGGAATCAATGAGATGAACCTATGGGCTAAATCCTTGGGAATAGTAAATGGCGTGTCCATAAAGATCGTAGGAGTCCGCTTTTCCCTTCAATTCACAATCTTGGATCTCCCCAAAAAATCCTATCAAATCTTACTGGGACGTCCTTGGTTACGAGAAGCATCAGTCCTCCATGACTGGGGAACTAATAGACTGACAATCCAGACTCCCCTTGTTTTGTATGTGTCTTTATCATTGTAATCACCTTTGGCCACCTTATGATGTAGGCCATGTGACTGTGTGTTCCCTCATGGTACCTCTTGCAGACAGGTATGTCTGTACATGCAGGAGAGATAACCATTGGGGGGGTTGTATTTTATGCCCTCTTGGTACCCCTTGCAAATAGGTGTGTATGTACATGCAAGGGTGATAACCTTTGGGGGGGTCACTTGTGCCCTCCATAGTACCCCTGCAGGCCTATTTGCACATGCTAGGGAGATAACTATTTGGGGGGGTCTTTCTGTATCCCTTTTTTGTACCTCATCATTGGGAGCCCTTGCTAGTAGTTGACATAGTCTAAGGCATTCCCTTGAGGGGGATGTATCAAGGTCATGCCTCCTTGTTAGCACACCTTTGGTCCTATGTGTGTGCTAGAGGCACAGCTAAGTGGAGAGTATATGCCATATAGATGCTGGCTAGATTCTAGGGAAGTAGATGGGCTTGGTGGCCTTTGGTTAGAGGTCATCGATGATGTGAGTGATCATGTAGAGATGCCCTACATATGGCTCTCATTGTTCTTCATTCTATGAGCACTTCTTCTCATTGTGTCCATCTTCTGTTGCTTCCATGCTATCTTTCAACATGGTATCTTGAATTGCTTGACTCCACACCATTCTCCTTGTCACTTCTCTCCTACTGCTACTTGTTGTTCTGCCACCCATTATTGAAGCTTCGGTTACACACAGTAGCTATTTAGCCATATCCTACTCGTGCGGAGGAAAATCAAAGCACTTTTTGCCTTGAAAAATCGAGAGTTTTGTAAGGAAAGCTTCTTGAAAAGCTCTTTACGAGAAGGCTTCCAAGTGCAAGATGTTGGCGATCTTTCATGACATAGTCACCCATGGCCCTGAGACCCTTGCTTCCCCAACCTCAAGAACATGTAGCTCCGGCCTGCTGCTCGCAAAGTGTCCGGCAACATACTAGTAGTCTATTTGCATGAAAGTCTATAATTTGACTACATATCTTCCATGGTTGACTAGAGCCTATTATCTTCTGGCTCGATAGTTTCTAGAGGGTTTTCTTCTTCTTTCATCACTTTGTAGAAGGTTTAACGAAGTGCTGCTGAAAAAGCTACTGAAGGAGATCTACCTTGGGAGCGAATGAGTTTGATGATGACACCTCTACCTCTACAAAGGTCACAATGGACCAAGAGCATTCGGATGAAAGAAATGTGGTTGAGCTCACTTTGAATGGACATAAGATCCATGTCATGGGTGGATGGTTTGTCTTAGAATCATGTTTCCAAAATAGATTTTGTAAACCTTTTGCAACCGTTATGAGTATGGAAAGGTATCTTATCTTGTCTATGTGAACCTATCTAAGGTATTTATGATATTTTGTACTCCCCTTGTTTTGTGTGTGTCTTTATCATTGTAATCACCTCTGGCCACCTTATGATGTAGGCCATGTGACTGTGTGTTCCCTCATGGTACCTCTTGCAGACAGGTATGTCTGTACATGTAGGAGAGATAACCATTGGGGGGGTTGTATTTTATGCCCTCTTGGTACCCCTTGCAAATAGGTGTGTATATACATGCAAGGGTGATAACCTTTGGGGGGGTTTTGTGCCCTCCGTAGTACCCCTGCAGGCTTATTTGCACATGCTAGGGAGATAACTATTTGGGGGGGTCTTTTTGTATCCCTTTTTTGTACCTCACCCTTGGGAGCCCTTGCTAGCAGTTGACATAGTCTGATGCATTCCCTTGAGGGGGATGTATCAAGGTCATGCCTTCTTGTTAGCACACCTTTGGTCCTATGTGTGTGCTAGAGGCACAGCTAGGTGGGAGTAGATGCCATGTAGATGTTGGCTAGATTCTAGGGGAGTAGATGAGCTCGATGGCCTTTGGTAAGAGGTCATCGATGATGTTAGTGATCATGTAGAGACGCCCTACATATGGCTCTCATTGTTCTTCATTCTACGAGCACTTCTTTTCATTGTGTCCATCTTCTGTTGCTTCCATGCTATCTTTCAACAAAATCCTCTCTATAAAAGATCCAATCATACTAGCAAAATCAAAATCTAGAGAGAGAAAGACTAAAAGCCTACACTTTCGGATGTCCCTCCACTTTGTGTAGAGACCCAAAAGGTCCCTTCACTTTGTGTAGAGACCCAAAAGGTCACCCCACTTTGTGTAGAGATGCAAAAGGTCCCCCCACTTTGTGTAGAACCCAAAAAGTCCCCCCACTTTGTGTAGAGACCCAAAAGGTCCCCCCCAAAAGTGTAGGGACTCCTGTCCAAAAGGTCTCCTACAAAAGAGGTACCACCGTGGAGGTACCTACGGATTGTGTAGAGACAAACATGTATAAATAACTCTCAATGAAATGAAGATGCCACTCTTTGGGGCTCATTGTTCAAGCTCACTATTGTGTTCATGCGATTGTTCTCCACTGCGTCCATGCTCTCTTACACTCTCGTGTTCTAGCATGCCCTTACCCTTGCATTCTCTAACCTTGTACTCCCTTTTCCTCCTCTCTCCTCCTTCCTCCCTCCTCCTCCTCTTCCTCCTCGTCCCTCCTCCTCCTCCTCCTCCTTCCTCCCTCCTTCTCCTCCCTCCTCCTCCTCCTCCTCCTCCTCCTCCTCCTCCTCCCTCTTCCTCCTCCTCCTCCTCCTCCCTCCTCCTCCTCCTCCTTCCTCCTACCTCCTCCTCCTCCTCATCCTCCCATCTCCTCCTCCTTCCTCCTACCTCCTCCTCCTCCTCATCCTCCCATCTCCTCCTCCTTCCTACCTCCTCCTCCTCCTCCATCCTCCTCCTCCTCCCTCCTCCTCAACCGTTACCCCTCCAATCCATGAAGGAGACTAGCTCTCCACTCCTCAACCTTGGATGACTCCTAAACCCTTCAACCCCCTCTGAACCCTAGAACTCCTAGTTAGCTCTCTCAACCCTGTCCCCCTTTCGAACCCTCAAATTCCCTTCTAAACCCTTGAACTCCTATGGAGGCGAGAGCCTCCATCAATTGTTACGATCAATCTCTCTTTCTCATTCATGCACTCATGAGATTTGCTTTCCACGCTTTAGCCTACACCTCTCACCGTAACATGACCCGAGGACCTAGGCTGCACTTGTGAACACGTATGCTACAACGAGCAATGACACGACTGTAGGTGACCAACACCCTTGGAACCTGCACTTGGGTAAAAAAGAGACAACACCATGTGTTAAAAAGTATTCCTCCAAATGGTTGATGGTCTCATATCCCTCCTCCCTCGAGTGCAACAATCTTTAGCCAAAGTGTGTCGGTCAATTACGCAAGAAAGATCTAACACAACAAAGCACCATGATGGATGACATTGTTGATAAAGGATGGTGATCCATGATGGTAGCTAATTTGAATCCAATGGCTCAATTTGGTCAAATTAAGTCGAAGGGCCCACTTCCTTTTGATGGTCATAACCACTTACTCTCCTTAATATATTATGGATTATAGATGGATAGAGAAGTTTTGGACGACTGAGATGATGGTGTGCATGCAAACATGGATTATGGATGTATTTATGTATGATGAAACAAATGCACAAGAAGGCCAATGTTGGTCACCTCACAGGCCTCTCACTCATTTTCTGTTTCTCATTCCAACCTCACACAAAACCATTAACCTCAAGAGCTCACTGATATGGTATTTTTTTCCACAAAACTACACCCCGAGAGCTCATTAATTTTGTAGAAAATAAATTTGAAAAAAAAGGTGGAGGACAAGATGCCACCATGGCAATAGAATTCCCATTTCCCACAAAGCGATTGAAAACAAAATGGTCAAGGGAAACATCCTGCCACATACCTGCCTGCAAAATCTATTCAGAGGCAATTGGGGATGAGTTGGTGTGCATCCATGCAACGTCATGACAAGCATTGATGGTGGGCGTTTTGTGGTCAAGATGAGTGGCCATGATGGCAGCTTTGCACGTGCCAGTCGAAAAACTGACATGTCATTGGAAGGCACACTAGTGTAGGAGATCTGGGGTATCATCAAGCATGCAGGTGTGTCTAGCTTGGCGGCCATGTGGAGTTTGCTATAGGGATGGCCCCATTTAATCCCGCCCCCGATTATGAAGTTGGTTTAAGAGGGAATGGAAGTGTTCTTTTAGGGGGGATTCATGAATAACTAGATGCTGGAACCTTTGGGTACTATTTGTTTTACACACATTCTTTGATGAGTTGTGGACATTGTCTATTGAGCAAGTAAAGGACGCTAGGAACAATGGCCCACTTCTTCATATGTTTGTACCTTGGGAAGCCTAGGGAGGCTACCAATCAAATTTTCTAGTGGACAACACATACTTTTTGAATGGCCTATTAAAATTGCCATATGGAAGTATGCCCCTATTTAATAACCATGGCTGGATGTTTGTGAATCCTACCCTAGTTGAGCCCTAGTCTCATTAACATGTTATAGATAGACTAGTGCAGGACCCATGCACTACTCATAGGCATAACATAATTGTACTCGGAGGCAAGTGGAGTTTTTGGCAATTGACCTGAAGGTTGTACAAAATAAGGAATAATCTTAGATGTGTCACTATTGGTTTGTTAGCCTAGTGGTCAAGTTTTGGTTAGGCGACATGGCACATGCACGTGGCTACCTCCTCTTCTATGCTTGTCCTTGTGCATAGCTAAATCACTACATGAGAGCCACGTATTCGTTCACCTCTCCTCACAAGCCAAGCAAGTTGCAATTTCTTCACTTTTTGAAAACTTCATTTTTGGGAGCTTTTTGAACATGACACATGCAAAGAGAGAGAAGAAGAGAACTAAGTCAATTATATAGTATCGATTTATATTGTGTATAATTGACATTGTTCTCTCTCTAAAATTCGATGCTTTCTCTCTACATGTATTACTTTCACAAAGCTCGGTTTTAACAAAAAGAAGAAGTAGTGTGATTGAAGAGAGAGAGAAGAAGAGAACTAAGTCAATTATATAGTATAGATTTATATTGTGTATAATTGACATTTTTCTCTCTCTAAAATTTGATGCTTTCTCTCTACATGTATTACTTTCACAAAGCTGGGTTTTAACAAAACGAAGAAGTAGTGTGATTGAAGTAAAGGTTTTAGGACGAGATAGGCTGCCGCCAGTACTGCTGGTAGCTTGCTCACCAATTTCCACATCGAAACTTTGCATCTTCTCTTAGCCTCCAGTGAATCCCTCCTCTAGATTCCATCTTCCCTCTCCGGTTTTGGGGCGAGATAGGAATCCCTCTGCCGCGGTAGCTCGCTCACTAATATCCACATCGGAACTTTGCATCTTCTCTTAGGCTCCAGTGAATCCCTCCTCTAGATTCCATCTTCCCTCTTGTCATTGGGCCTTTGCTCCCATGGAATTCAACAAAGAAGGTTGAAGAGACAAAAGAACTGGAGCGACAATAGCAATAATTGTTGCCCATGTTGTTGTCCCTCGCAGACCCTGCATCATATGCGGCCCTAAGGATGCCTCGCCTTCCCTCTCTCGTCACTGCTTCCTCAGATCTGCATTGGATGTGATGGTCGTTATGTTGCTCCTTAGTTTTCTAAAATCTTGTCTCTATGTTGGATGTACAATTAGGGTCCCCCACTGTGTTCATTGCACCCGGCGGACATCCTCCAAAAGGTAGTGTGACGGGTTGTCGTAGATGGCCCAATAGGAGGGATGTGCTCGGACACTAACACAAAAGATTTGCGTCTAGCCCATGAAGGCCATGACGAGCTCCTCCAATGGCTACACAATTGGTCCATTCTATCTCTTCCAACCGCTACAAAAACTAGCAGCCACCCGGTGTGAACCACCACATTCCAATGCTCCACCCGAGATGAGGGTTGGCTGGTGTGAAAACGGCCATTGTCCAATGCTGGATGGCAACCATAGATAGGGAGGATGCCGATGGGAAGGCTGAGATTGAACGATGGTGTGCATGCAAGTTAGATGGAAGGTGGACGTGATTAAAGAAGTGGTCTGATGGGACGGCTGAGATTGAAAGATAGTGTGCATGCAAATTACATGGAAGATGGACGTGATTAAAGAAGTGCACCTCGCCGGCCATTCGCTCATCTGCTTCTTGTTCGGAAGCACCCGTCCTCCATTTCTATCGCTTGCCCATCAATCCATATGCGGAGCTCACAAGAACCTCTAGCTCTTTCTTCATCTTTACCTTGTCTTCTTCTTAACTCATCTCTGTACATTTCTACGTTGCTCGCTCTATACCTTCACATCCTCAGTCTCACAATGAGCCGCACATATCCCTCGGCGCTGATCAGACCTTTCACCTTCGCCTCAACGATATGCTGCAGTAGTTCTTCCCAACATGATTGGCTCCATGTCGGACTTCGCATCGATCGTTAAGGCTAAATTCCTTCTCCTCTGTAAAAAGATCCGCCCTCGGTGCAGCAAGGTAACCGCAGAGAGGGAATTTTCTTCCTTTCATGACACGCAAAACAGAACCGTCTCGTCACAAGTTGCGCGCTCGATTCAAAGCCAGATCGAAGCTCTCCTTCATGATTCCCACAGTTTGACACCGAGCCGAAGCTTATCTACGCAGAGGTCGAGTTGCTCAGATTCGCCAGAACCCATAAGCCCTTCTTCTAGCTGCACAAAGCGGCAATCCAAAATTAGACGATGCTCCACTGCCTCCCATAGCACGCGCTCCATTCAAAGCCAGATCGAACTGAGCCGAAGCTTATCTACGGCGCAGGGGTCGAGTTTCTCTGATTCTTTATGCTCAACTACCTCCCATAGCTACACTTCCCTCCCTTCAGCTTGCTCGATCTGCGGAAGAAAACCCTTGGCTTATCCGCGACCGCTTAAAAGATTTTCTTTCTCGGAGCTCCAACTTGCAGCACACTCGTTCTCCAAGGACAATTTTATTCCCGAGGGCGAAAATGAATTCGTCTTCCGAGGGGAAATGGAAAACCAACACACGACTGCTATTAAAACGAGCTCCGATGACCGCAAATTCTGGACACAGGTTGGAATTCTGACATATGTCCGTCATCCCAACATCGTTAGCCTTGTGGGCATCTGCGTGGAGGGGGACATACGCCTGCTTGTGTATGAGCATGTCTGCAACGGCTCCCTGCGATGGCACCTTTCGAGTGAGTACACCTCTGGTCGAGAATGTTCAAACTTCTGGCTTCACGAGACGTTTTCTTAATCGACTTTATATTGAACGAATCGAAGGCAAGTCTATAAGGCACTGTTTTTCTTGCAGGAAAGAATCCAAACAAGCTAGATTGGAAAACACGGCACAAAGTAGCACTCCAGGTCACTCTGTCCTTGTATCATCTACACGAAGGTTGCAAATATGGCCACGTTGTTCACGGAGACATTCGGCCTGCCAATGTTTTCCTGTCACACGATTATGTGGCTAAGGTACTTCGGCTCATCTCATTTTTTTCGTCAATTGATACGGGCTACTCTTTTTGTATTTGCTACAGTACAGGTTTCTTTTTTATAGGTTACAATTCATCGCCATAAATTGTTGCAATGCATCGCAGTTAGGAGGATTTTCGTTCGCCAAATGGACAGCGGATCAAGAGTTGATTTCGGAACCAGATGTTTTCTGTCATCCAGGGTTAGTGATCAATTCTCGTTATCAAGTGGATAGTTTGAAAAGGAAGGCAGCGGCTCTGTTTCCAGCGAGACTGTTGGGAGCTCAAACATTAGTTGGAATTGCCTTTTGTATCAGTTGAAGACTGACCTTTGCTATGTTCATCGTGTGCTTCCAAAGGTATGCTGCTCCGGAGATTTTCAAAGGCGGGCCTACTTCTAAGAAAACAGATGTTTACGCTTTTGGGGTGTTTCTACTCGAATTGTTAACGGGCAGAACTGCCGTTATGAATACGGAGAGTTGTTCGAGCTGTTCCGATGAGGAGCAACACCTCCTAGTCTCTTGGGTAAATACCAGATCACAGGCAGAATCGAAAATATTTAGTCATGTCAATCGTTTCATAGCTTTATCGATTGTCCCCCACTAGCTGTAAATGCCAGCTCGACTCTGTTTCTTCCAGGCACACCCTCGACTCTATAGATCTTCTGCTATATTGGACGAGTTACTTGATCCATGCTTAAATCATAATTTCGATTACAACGAGCTCGACTGTATCATACAAGCGGCTCAGATGTGTTTGAGACCAGACCCTTCCGAGCGGCCCGCTATGGATAAGGTATACCGATGTTGAGCTGTGAAACTCTTCAACAACTTAAAAGGGCCATTTTGGTAATATAGACACGCCACGTGATCTGATTGTGCAGTATAAACTTGTCCTAATGGCACAGGTCCTCAATGTTCTTCTTGATGAAGATACCTTCGAGGATAGCTCGTCCACAACAAGCAACTTCAGCGAAGGAAAATTTCCCAATTTACCTCGAGTTACTTGATCCATGCTTAAATCATAATTTCGATTACAACGAGCTCGACTGTATCATACAAGCGGCTCAGATGTGTTTGAGACCAGACCCTTCCGAGCGGCCCGCTATGGATAAGGTATACCGATGTTGAGCTGTGAAACTCTTCAACGACTTAAAAGGGCCATTTTGTAATATAGACACGCCACGTGATCTGATTGTGCAGTATAAACTTGTCGCAACTTCAGCGAAGGAAAGTTTCCCAATCTACCTCCAGTTGAATCAAGGAGATATAGAACAGAGGTAGCGGAGCCGCAGAGAATTGCTTCTGTATGTTCCTGTTATGCTTCTTTGCAACCCTATAGGACGAGGATTACGGGCTTTGCATGTGCCAGTATGATGTAATTTCTAAGATTTAGGACCGGAGGGGAGAAGAGCTTTGAAGTGATTATACTTTTCGTTCGCTTTAGGTTTCGATCGGAGGTACCTATGAAGACCAAAGCAACAATTTTCCAGCTACAAAGGCGGCATGAATGCTCATCGCAAGCCATCAAGTTCTTGCCAAGAGAAGAGATAATTAAAACCAATACAAGATTATCAAAGTCGATCTATCACATGTGAAGATACGGCCATTCCATGTTTGGATACCACAGACCTCGCCTTTTGATGTCTTGGTTCATTGCAAGCCATACCGATAAGTTGCAGCTTTGACAGAGCACCAAAACTCCTCTACGGGCAGGGCATTTCCTCCAAGGAACAAGCTTTCAACTCGCCTCCGTAATTCTTTGTCCTATTAAGAGTGCAGGTAGAGGCAAAGCTCTGGAACAGGGGTGATCTCTCTCGCTTGAAAAATCAAAGTCGCAAATTGAACTTTGTAAATAAAGAACTTTGCCACCGATTAAAACAGTAGCTGATTGGGCACGTTTTCACGTTGTGAGTTAATGAAATTCCTTGCACAGACTTTCGGGATGCATTAAACCATCAAAGAACACTGCCCAGTCCTCATATGCACTCACCTTGATGGTCCTCCTGGCCGCACGAGCAAGAGCAATGCGACCTAAAGCATGCCCAAAAACCAAAACGTCCCACCTTCGAAATATCATAGATACCTTAGATAGGTTCACACAGACAAGATAAGATACCTTTCCATACTCATAATGGTTGCAAAAGGTTTACAAAATCTATTTTGGAAACATGATTCTAAGACAAACCATCCACCCATGACATGGATCTTATGTCCATTCAAAGTGAGCTCAACCACATTTCTTTCATCCGAATGCTCTTGGTTCATTGTGACCTTTGTAGAGGTAGAGGTGTCATCATCAAACTCATTCACTCCCAAGGTAGATCAGCTTCACAGAGCCGATTTAGCACAATGTGAGAAAAGAGGAAGATGATGAAGATGGTTATCCTGAAGAACAGGTCGACGATCCTTCACATCCAGCGCTTTGGGGAGTTCAACCTACCAGTCAAAAATGAGGGAACTGTTCATCCTATGGACATGAAAGAAAGCTACCGAATTCCCAATCCTTGGATTTTGATGTCTTGATCAGAGACCATAAGCATCCATCAGCAGAGCCAGCCTCCTTCAAAATCTGACAAGATGATGAGCCGATCTTGGGTAGGGCAACATAACGTGATTTTTTTTTTTTTGGGTGCAGCTCAGAGATGATAAGCTAATGTTGGGCACAACAACAAAATGGGTTTTCTTGCTTGGCTGGTTGAACGCAACCATGACGAATAAAAAAAGATCAAACTTCAAAATCATTAGAGAGTAGCAGTGGCTAGCAACCCTCACCTGCTCCTTTTAGATGCACAGAGAAACATTGGTGTCAACTATGGGCTGTGTGAGCCAAACCTTCACAATCGAAACTCTGAGAAGCCATTCATTAATGCCTGTGATTGCCAAAAAAACTCTCGACTGCAGAGAGAAACCAAGCAAGTGCACTTGAAATAGATAGCCTTCGCTCTCAAAGCTTCACAGGACAGTAGGCTTGTAGCAAATAAAAAGACTTTTAGAACATTTCCTTCAGTAGCTTTTTCAGTAGCACTTCGTTAAACCTTCTACAAAGTGATGAAAGAAGAAGAAAACCCTCTAGAAACTATCGAGGTAGAAGATAATAGGCTCTAGTCAACCATGGAAAATATGTAGTCAAATTATAGACTTTCATGCTAAAATGAAAAGGGTTGGCCCTCCCTTTAAAAGGGGACTTGTATAAAAGACCAAGTGGTTGACTTTGGTCTTCATTGTTGTATGCACAAGTTTGGAATACAAGATCCCTCTTCTCATAAAGAGTGTCTTTGGGTGTTCTCTTGTTTCCTTTGTAGTGACTTTGTGTTTGCCACTCCATCCCCCTTCATTCTCCTCTTCCCTTCTCCTTCTCCCTCCCTTCTCCTCTCTTCTCCCTTCTCCCCCTTCCCTCTTTCTCTCATGGAAACACACTAAAACAATTCGGGAGCCGCTTGAGTGACACATGAAGATAGCTCGTGCTTTGCATTGCTCTCGGAGTACCTAGAGTGGAGGCTCCATTGGCATTCCTTCAAGATCCCTAGGACACGTGAGTCACCATCGAGACTACCATTTTTTGCACTATTGTCGGGGAGTTCAAGGTATGCTTTTGCTTTGCATTTGCCTTCATTCGTAATCTGCCCATTGCACATGGCTTCAAGCTTAACTTGGAGCTTTGTTAGTGGAGTTTTAGAAGAGGAATGATGAGGAAGGAAGCATGAGTTGGACGAAAAAGAGACGAAAAACTGTCATTTTATGTTGAAAAGCATTTTTGAGTATAGGAACCTTGTTGTTGAGATTTTTTAGTGTTTTGAAATGATAGGAAGGTAGTTTCTTAGATTGCTAAGGAGTGTATGGTGTCAAAACTCACAAAAAACAACCAAGAATGATGAATCATCTTGAAAATCAAAATGGTTTTGAGTGTTGACAGTCACCTCTCTAAGAAATCTCTCATTTTGTTCTCAAACGTTGTTTCTTCTTCTTGTTTTTTGCATTGAGTAGGTAGACTAGGTAGTTTAGCATCCCCCCATCACAAAAAGCCTTAAACAGAAACATCAAGAATTATCAAAAATCAGTCGACAACATAGCACATCCCCCCGACCATTGCCGTAGCACTATCCTGCCGGTCTTAGCACTATCACCCTGACCGTTGCCGTAGCACTATCCTGCCAGTCAAACCCTTGTGGAACCGTGGCCTTAGCCCTTATCCCCACGACCTAACTTCCAACCGTCATCTAACTTGCCGCCCTAATTAATGCGTGGTAGAATCAGGTATCCTGCTGGACTGACAGTCGTTGACCAGTGGCCTTAGCGCTATGCCCATGACCGTCATCATCATCTTATCCCAACACCCATTGACATATTCATAACCCACCGACTAGTGCCTTAAGCTCAACCCCGTGCTTGTCTCCATACCATTATCCCGCTGACCTTATCGTCACTCCGCTTGTAGTGTTAGCTCATCCCCATGACCGTGGGGATACCACTGAGATACCACTTGCCACCAATATGTGGCATTTCCCATCCCTACGACTGTCGCCATTAGTGCCATCCCTATGCTTGTTGCCATTGTACTATCCCCACGCCTGTCGAGATATCTCTAGGGTAGTCCAAAAAATACTGAATTAAATTTTCAGCCTGAGTGTGCCCTTTTAGAGGTCTTATACATGCACTTGTGATCTGGAAGAATTTTGTCCAAGGATCTCACGCCTGAGGACAGTGCTTCGAGCTACACTCAGCCCACCTGTTGCCCCAGTTGGGGATTAGTCCGAACTAGAAGCTTGATTCCTAGCTCCCACTCCCTAATAGGACCCCGACAAGAGGATCCATCTAGCTCCGACGAGATGGAGAGCTTGAACTAGGAGATGCAAGATCTTGTGGGTCCAAGGGCTTTCGAATCCCCCTTCACTAGTTTGGCTCCCCCCAACTCTCTTGCTCCTTTTGTAGCGTCTAGGTTAAGAGGTACAATAAAAAACATGTTTGGATGTTTAGGCCGAATAGATTTGATAGACATGGAGAACCCCTTCGCCAGCATGTATGTGGGAAGGGAAGGTCAGCAACAGCAGCTCCTGAACTACAGACAGGGACTAAAACTACCTTTGTGGACCTAGCACCCATAGCTTTCACAAGGCACCCTCAGTGGCAACGCATGGAGGACGAAGACCCATGGATGAGGGACTTCATAGGACAAAACCCTAGTCAGGGAGATATGAGAGGTTCGTAAGGAGGGGCGTCTTATGAACTCCCAACCTTCCAGGTACCTGCGACCTTTGTTGGCTATGTTGCACCACAAGTTCCACCCTATCGCCCAATGCAAGGAACCTCCATGCCAATGCACTATGGCCCACCCTCTCCAGGAGTTCTACCATTCCCAACCATAGTTGTTGCTCCGATGAATGGAGGCCTTGGTACATCTGCCCCAATGCTGGTACGAACAACTCAATGGATTCCCCCACCACGGATAAGCTTAAGGCCACCCCTACGTCCCGTTAGGCCCACAATGGTGCCGTCTCCACCAGTGGCCCAAATGGTGCCATCAGTTGAGGCGATGTGCATCTTGGTGAATGCACTAGGAAGGGGGGCCACACCACCCCCGCCTGCACCAGTGTTTCTAGCAATGATGATGAATCCCTCAAGGAGTCGACCCATAGCCATCTCCAAGTTAAAGACCAAATTCCTTGGGGAAGGAGACCCGATCTCCCACGTGTAGCGATTTGAGCATATATGTGAAGCCTTTGGAGCTCTCGGAGATCTAGAAATGGCTAATACATTTGGTCTCAGTCTAGATGGCAAGACAGTCCAATGGTATAGGGCTCTCACCCCAAAAGAAAAAGTAAATTGGGAGACGAAGAGAAAAGCATTCATTGTAGGGTTCACCCTCAATGGACATAGATGGAGCCTGATTAATCAATTGTATGAGGTAAAACAAAATGACAAAGAATCCCTTCAAGATTACATAGCTAGAATGGAGCACCTCAATTCCCATTGCGAACCATACAAGCAGATAAGCAATGAGCGGATGAGCAACAAACAATTGCTACCCCGCTTCCTCATCGAATTGGCAGACCCAAAGCTGCATGACCACCTGATGGCTATGAATCCTACCTCCTTCAAACTATGCAACAAGGTAGCTCTTCGTATAATTGATAATATGATGGACAAGGCTACCTCGAATAAAACCCTTACCCTATCAGAAGTATCACCATTGGTCAGGTCTTCCAATGTGGAACCGACCAAGAAGGAGATCAACGAGCCCAAGGCCTTGGATATGAGTGAGTTGGCCTTGAATTTGCTGAATTAGCTGGGCCAATAGTGGAAGTTAGGGACCTCCAAGAAGGCACCACGAAACCCCCACTTGTTCCCACGGCGGAGAGACAACGTTTGGTGCAGGATATGTAATGGCAACCATCCCTCCAATGAGTGTCCTCACCTTAGGGTAAGGCCAACGCTCTACTACGCACACTGTCATGTATGGGGGAACCACGATACCTCCCAATGCCAATTTTTGAGGTCCCTACCCCAACCTAGGTATCAAGTGAGACCCCCATTAGCCCTGATGGCTCTAGCTAACCCTATAAATGCACAAGGTGCCCCTTTGGCTAGTCTAGGCTAGTATAGAGCACAATAGGCTTTGTTACTGCCACCCATACTAGGTCCCCACGAACCTCCCTCGCCCCATGTAGCTCCCGTCAATCAAGTATTGGCAAAGGAAGTGCCCAATGATTGGGAGGAGATGAATCTAGACCACGGACCCCTCGACTACTACCCTTACGAGGAAGGAAGTGGTACCCTAAGTCACTAACTCCTGCAAGAGGATCAACAAGTCCTAGTGTTCCAGACCGCCCCCTTGACTGCAAGGGCCAGAGACATGAACTCTTTTGCTCGAAGTCCCCCAATCCAATGCTATACCTGCCAGGGCGTGCACAAGGCAAGTGAGTGCCCTACAAGGGTACTTTGAACCCTCCAGTGTCATGCTTCAAGTGTCAGGAGCTGCATTTCTTAATTTTTGAAAAAAATCACTTAGTTTATAAGTAAAGAGGAGAGTTTTTATTGTGGGAGAAATTTGAATTGAGCGGTTTTTTTAATACCCTTTGAATACACATGATACATAGGGTTTCCTAGTAGTGCATCCCCCGAGGGTAGGAACAAGCCTCTCAACTCTCCTCGAGGCACAATTCTCCGTGTGCAACATCCACACCCTAATGGTCACTGCCCAAGCCACATGGCAAACTGCCCTAGATAGAGCAGAGGAGTACCACAACAAAGTAGAGGAGCTTGAGCTACCAGTCACCAAGCTATAGGATAGCTCACTGCAAGCGAATCCCTGGTCCACCAAACACTCATGGACCAAGTCGACGAAGCAAAGTCTTGCCATGGAGCTGCAAACGGAACAATAGGTGCAAGCAAAAGCACAGCAAGAACGAACTCAGGAGAATTACAACCGCCAAATCCAGACGTTGCAAAATCACTTGGCACAGGAACGGGCATTGATTGTGTTAATGTAGGAACAGAACAAGTGGCTGTGTATCCCCGACCACCCAGAGGACTCTAGGTTGGAAGACGTGGAGCAGCAAGAATTTCATATGTACAAGAAGGTCTCTGCAGAGTTAGCCACCTACACACTCGCCCCACGCACTATCCCCCAAACACTCCAAATGAACTTTGATGCACAGTGACTCCGTGCATAGAATCTCATCTTCCACCTTGACCTCACTGCTCCACTCCCTCCTAATGCCCTCCAAATCATCCTCTGCCATAATCTCGATCATTGTGGCCCCATTCTCGCCATGTCTTATTTCTCGTTAGACCTTCAGCCATCTAGCCACTCTGTCCTTCACCTCTGTGACTTCCAAACCCTCGCCACCCATCCAATTTTTCTTAACTTCCAGGCATGGTGCTGCATCATGATGGAGTCCACAAATTATCCTACAGATGATGATGTGATGCAATTAGCCAAGCCCGAGGAGCTTAGCCCGTGGGTCTGCAATCCAGACAAGTTGACATCAATTGGATGCAGACCTATGGCCAATCATCCACAATACAAATGCAAGGGCATATCGAGGCTTACCAATCCACCGCCTACCATCCCCTTGACATAATAATACTCTACAACCGGGTGCTACAAGCTCTCCAAGACTCACTTGAGTCCTTGTTAGCAATTTTGAAACAATCTATGCAACATACCCCAGGAAGTTGTCGAGGAGGAGGGCCAAGAAGCCATCATAGTATTTAATTCTTCTGCCCCACCTATTGAGCTTCCTCAACTGCCTCCCATTAATCCCATGCCCAGCCCACCCAACAAGCCACCCAACCCCTCCCACCCCCCCTTCCTTGCATAAATCTTCGTGAGTACCCTTCTACTACCTCTAACACCAGCACCGCATAGCACGGGACCTCCGTGTCCTCTCATCTACTGCCCTAGTCACAACCTCCCAGAAGAGGCTCTCAATACGTTGCTTAAGTCAGCCAATTTTGTACATACGCATGTTGACACGATGCCCACAGAGACATTGGAGGAGGAACCAATGCCGATGGAAGATGATGAGGTTCCTCAAACTCCTCCCTCGTCCCTACTAGAAGATGTACACTGCAGATTCCAAGAGCTATCGGACAGTGCCCTCATGCACCACTGGAAGAAGCAGCTCAAAGGCTCCCACCTCCACCTCTACAAAATCTTGGAGGTGCACCCCCTTATGCAGTTCATCATCCAGTCCTTCAACGATTGGTGGCGTGCACATCCAAAGCGCACATGAGAAGGTTATCACCTTGCCCCCGATGCTCCAATTCCCTTGACCATTGCCGACACCAGTCTGTAGCCTTGCTAGTGTATCCCCTTCCTAAAAAGGGAGAAATTTTGGCATTACTACCACCGCAGTGCTCACGTCGACCGCCAGATCCACCCCTTGTACATGCCCATGGAACATCGATGGAATTGGGCCAAATTCCACGAGCTATAGCAATGGGACCCCAACATTTTGTACAATTTTCCCAAGTACAACTTCCCAAAAGAGATGACACAGGTGGGACTTTGCTTCCTCCTCCAGTCCTTCAACGACACGTATGGCTCTACTATCCTCGATCCAGTCATCATTACGGTGGTCCATTTCAATCACCTTCTCCTATTAATCCTCTGTGATCTCCCCGCCCATGGTCATCCGATTGACAACAAGCTCCACAATTTCAACAATCAGATTGTCTTCAACCCCGATATTGGCTTCACTCAGTTTCAGGACCTCCGCCTCTACCTCTCCATCTACAATCTCCATGGCCATCACATCCGCACATATGAGGACATGCACGCCACCCATTTTGAAAAGTTTTGCTCGTACCTGACTCGGCTCACTCCTCGCCAATTGGACTGCTACATAGCCCTCCAAATGGTGCTCTCCACCCACCTCCTCTAGCGCGACTGATCCGAGCTCAACAGTAGGTATGGGGACAGGTTAAGATTTATAGGGTACAATCGCAGAATGCAGGGTAATTAGTGATTAGAGGTGATTAGGCTTCATGATTTACTTCAACGGCTGCAGTCATGGAAGGAGTACAGTGCAAGCTTCATGGGATTTGAACCACAAATAACTCAAGCGGTTATAGGACTCAGGGGGTTGGAGCCCCAAATAACCTAAGCAGGTACAGGCTAAAGTTGCAAATTGCCACAAATAACTCAAGCGGTTATAGGCCTTAGGGGGTTTCAGCCCCAAATAGCTTAGGCCTCAGATGCACGAGGCTAACACAAGCGTTATTTGGCACTTTTATATGGTTAACACAAGTGCTGTTTCCAGCACACAAGAGTGAAATATTAGAAAAGAGATGGTGTTAAGAGATTGGTTAACAATATGCCACCGTTGGTTAAGTGATATGATTTGATGGACAATGGCAAGTTCGTAGAGGTAGGATTGTGTCTTAGATCTAGATGGGCCCAAGAGGATGGTAAAAGAATGAGAAGGGAGAGTGGTATAAAGAGATTAGGGTTGGCCCTCCCTTCAAAAGGTGACTTGTATAAAAGACCAAATAGTTGACTTTGGTCGTCATTGTTGTTTGCAGAAGTTTGAATACAAGCTCCCTCTTCTCTGCCAAGAGAGTGTTTTGGGTGTTCTCTTGTTTCCATTGTAGTGCCTTTGTGTTTGCCACTCCATCCCCCTTCACTCTCCTCTTTCCTTCTCCTTCTCCCTCCCTTCTCCCCTCTCTTCTCCCCTCTCCCCCTTCCCTCTTTCTGGTGTGGAAACACATTGCAACACTCCAGAGGCCGCTTGAGTACTTGCAGATGACTCGTGCTGTGCATTGCTCTCACAAGGAGTAGCTTGGATTGGAGGATCCATCGGCATCTCTTCAACATCCCCATGACACATGAGTCACCATCGAGACCCACTACATTTTTGGCACCGCTGTCGGGGAATGAAGGTGTGCTTTTGCATTTGCACTTGTCTTCCTTCGATATCTACCCATTGCATAAGGCTTCAAGCTTAGCTTGGAGCTTTTTTTTAGTGGAGTTGTAGGAGAAGAAAGAGGGAGAAGTGAGAGTGTGGATGGAAAAGTAGGAAAACTATTTTTTTTTATTGGGAAGTCATTTGGGAGCATTTGAAGCTTGTTTTTCATGCTTTTTAGTGTTTTGAGTTGGTAGAAGATAGTTTGAAAGATTGCTAAGGAGTGTATGATGTCAAAACTCACAAAAAACAACCAAGAATGAAGAATCAAGCTGAATTTTGAAGTTGTTTTGTGTGTTAACACTCACTTCTCAAGGAATCTTGCATTTTGGCATTCAAATGTTTTTCTTTTAAGTTTTTTTCATTGAGTAGGTAGATTAGGTAATTTAGCATCCCCCCATCACAAAAAAACATGAACAAAAACTTTCAAGTCATCAAGAATCATCAAAAACCAGTTGACGAAATTGTGTGTTCGTATCCCCATGGGTCGGCGTGATAGCGCTATCCCACCGACCGGTGCCATAACCATATCCCACCAATCGAAATTGCGTTGACCCATCATCGCTGTAGCTCTATCCCATCGATCAAACTTGCGTTGACCTGGTGCCATAACCGCATCCCGTCAGTCAAACTTGGGTTGACCCATCGCCTTAGCATTATCCCGCCGAGTTGCTATCCCATCGGCCGTTGCCTTAACTATATCCCGTTGTCAAACTTGCATTGACCCGATGCCAGAAGGCTATCCCGCCGGTCATTGCTATAGCTCTATCCCACCGGTCATTGCTCTAGCTCTATCCTGCCAGTCGTTACTATAGCTCTACCCACCGGCCGTTGCTATAGCTCTACCCCGTCGGTCGTCGCCATATCTCTATCCCGCGGGTCGTCGCCATAGCTCTATCCCACCGATCGTTGCCATAGCTCTATCCGGCCGGTCATTGCCATAGCTCTATCTCACCAGTCATTGCCATAGCTCTATCCCATCATTCGTTGTCGCCTCTTGACCCCGCGTCGAGGTGGACTCAGAATTAGGGCATCAATTGCACATACTAACACATGCACTTGAAATCAAGAAGAGTCCTACAAGCTCACCCTGAGCCTAAAGACAATGCCTCAAATGCCATCTTGTCGACCTCCATACCTGCCTTGGCATCCTCAGGGTCCTTCAATGATTGGCGGCGTGCACATCCAAAGTGCACATGAGAAGGTTATCACCTTGCCCCCGATGCTCCAATTCCCTTGACCATTACCGACACCGGTCTTCAGCCTTGCTAGTGCATCCCCTTCCTAAAAAAGGAGCAATTTTGGCATTACTACCACTGCAGTGCTCACGTCGACCGCCAGATCCACCCCTTGTACATGCCCATGGAACATCAATGGAATTGGGCCGAATTCCACGAGCTATAGCAATGGGACCCCAAAATTTTGTACAATTTTCCCAAGTACAACTTCCCAAAAGAGATGACACAGAAGGGACTTTGCTTCCTCCTCCAGTCCTTCAACGACACGTATGGCTCTATCCTCGATCCAGTCATCATTACGGCGGTCCATTTCAATCACCTTCTCCTATTAATCCTCTGTGATCTCCCCGCCCATGGTCATCCGATTGACAACAAGCTCCACAATTTCAACAATCAGATTGTCTTCAACCCCGATATTGGCTTCACTCAGTTTCAGGACCTCCGCCTCTACCT
Organism: Dipteris shenzhenensis; assembly: GCF_047967505.1. Classification (NCBI taxonomy): domain Eukaryota; kingdom Viridiplantae; phylum Streptophyta; class Polypodiopsida; order Gleicheniales; family Dipteridaceae; genus Dipteris; species Dipteris shenzhenensis. The sequence continues at coordinate 52,184,220 of NC_141614.1, forward strand.
CTCCATCTACAATCTCCATGGCCATCACATCCGCACATATGAGGACATGCACGCCACCCATTTTGGAAAGTTTTGCTCGTACCTGACTCAGCTCACTCCTTGCCAATTGGACCGCTACGTAGCCCTCCAGATGGTCCTCTCCACCCACCTCCTCTAGCGTGACTGATCCGAGGGCGGCTCAACAGTAGGTATGGGGACAGGTTAACATTTATAGGGTACAATCACAGAATGCAGGGTAATTAGTGATTAGAGGTGATTAGGCTTCATGATTTACTTCAACGGCTGCAGTCATGGAAGGAGTACAGTGCAAGCTTCATGGGATTTGAACCACAAATAACTCAAGCGATTATAGGACTTAGGGGGTTGGAGCCTCAAATAACCTAAGCAGGTACAGGCTAAAGTTGCAAATTGCCACAAATAACTCAAGCGGTTATAGGCCTTAGGGGGTTTTAGCCCCAAATAGCTTAGGCCTCAGATGCACGAGGCTAACACAAGCATTATTTGGCACTTTTATATGGTTAACACAAGTGCTATTTCCAGCACACAAGAGTGAAATATTATAAAAGAGATGGTGTTAATAGATTGGTTAACAATATGCCACCGTGGGTTAAGTGATATGATTTGATGGACAATGGCAAGTTCGTAGAGGTAGGATTGTGTCTTAGATCTAGATGGGCCCAAGAGGATGGTAAAAGAATGAGAAGGGAGAGTGGTATAAAGAGATTAGAGTTGGCCCTCCCTTCAAAAGGTGACTTGTATAAAAGGCCAAATGGTTGACTTTGGTCTTCATTGTTGTTTGCAGAAGTTTGAATACAAGCTCCGTCTTCTCTGCCAAGAGAGTGTTTTGGGTGTTCTCTTGTTTCCATTGTAGTGCCTTTGTGTTTGCCACTCCATCCCCCTTCACTCTCCTCTTTCCTTCTCCTTCTCCCTCCCTTCTCCTCTCTCTTCTCCCCTCTCCCCCTTCCCTCTTTCTGGAGTAGAAACACATTGCAACACTCCAGAGGCCGCTTGAGTGACACTTGCAGATGACTCATGCTATGCATTGCTCTCACAAGGAGTAGCTTGGAGTGGAGGCTCCATCGGCATCTCTTCAACATCCCCATGACATGTGAGTCACCATCGAGACCCACTACATTTTTGGCACCGCTGCCGGGGAATGAAGGTGTGCTTTTGCATTTGCACTTGTCTTCCTTAGATATCTACCCATTGCATAAGGCTTCAAGCTTAGCTTCGAGCTTTTCTTTTAGTGGAGTTGTAGGAGAAGAAAGAGGGAGGAAGTGAGAGTGTGGACGGAAAAGTAGGAAAACTATTTTTTTTTGTTGGGAAGTCATTTGGGAGCATTTGAAGCTTGTTTTTCATGCTTTTTAGTGTTTTGAGTTGGTAGAAGATAGTTTGAAAGATTGCTAAGGAGTGTATGATGTCAAAACTCACAAGAGACAACCAAGAATGAAGAATCAAGCTGAAATTTGAAGTTGTTTTGTGTGTTAACACTCACCTCTCAAGGAATCTTGCATTTTGGCATTCAAATGTTTTTCTTTTAAGTTTTTTTCATTGAGTAGGTAGATTAGGCAGTTTATCATCCCCCCATCCCAAAAAAACATGAACAGAAACTTTCAAGTCATCAAGAATCATCAAAAACCAGTTGACGAAATTGTGTGTTCCTATCCCCATGGGTCGGCGTGATAGCGCTATCCCACCGACCGGTGCCATAACCATATCCCACCAATCAAACTTGCGTTGACCCATCATCACTATAGCTCTATCCCATCGATCAAACTTGCGTTGACCTGGTGCCATAACTGCATCCCGTCAGTCAGGAATGTGTACTAGTATAATGCAACATACATCACTCCAACGACATCATTAAGCTATGGCCGTATGCAAACCATTGCACCATCACAACTTCAAGACATGGATTGCAGCAATGTGGACTCGAGGACAAGATTGCAAAGGATGTGGGCATGGCCATGAAGTTTACATTTGGATCCAAATGGGCAAGGTTATCTTGGTTTATGCCTTTGCACATTTTTGCTTCTTTCTTTCAGAATATACATATGCATAGAGCAAAAACCACGTGGTCCTGCAAGCGTCTAGATGAAAATGCTCTTGAAGATTTACTTGGGATGAATTGGGAAACGAGGTCAGGCAACCAAAAGGGTGATGTGTTTCAATCTCATGCATGTAAAGACAATGTGGTTATTAGATACCATTTGTCACACCAAATGTTGTATTTAGCTTTTCAATACAGGTGTTGGAAGAAAACAAATGGCCGGTGGCTTTGAGAGTGCTCTCAACGGAAGCAAGAATGGACGAAGAAGAGAGAGAGACAGAGAGCCACACAAGTTTTGGTGGGTGCAGAACCACCCTAATCTTCTTTTTCATTCATTTATATATGTGTTTGAGTATTGTACATAACCGGGATAAAGGCACAATGACCTTTAACCCCCACAACCTCCCACTTAAAGGACAATGTGCCTTTAAGGGAGAACAACTAGTGAGCATACTATCCAATGCCCATCAATACACGACAATACTCAAAACGCTGACTAGGTAGACTCTTCGTCAGCATATCTGCAGGGTTATCATCTATATGAACCTTGACAAGCTCTATGCGCTTGTCCTCAAGTACCTCCCTGATGAAATGGTACCTGACCTCAATGTGTTTGGTCTTTACATGAAAGACCGGATTCCGTGCTAGCTGAATAGCACTCATGGAATCACTATGCAATGTCGGTACACCTGTATGAATCCCCAAATCTCCCACTAGCTGATCAAGCCATATAGCCTCCTTGCAACCCTCTGTGGCTGCAACATACTCAGCCTCTGTGGTAGACAAAGCAACGCACTTCTGTGCACGAGACATCCACGACACTGCTCCACCTGCAAAGGTAAACACATAACCAGAAGTGGATCTCCTACTATCCACATGCCCTGCATAGTCTGAATCTGTGTACCCAAGTACACGCATGTCTCCTTTACCAAAGCAGATGCACATCTCCTTGGTACCCTTCATGTACCTCATGATGCACTTAACTGCCTCCCAATGCCTCTTTCCTGGATTAGCCATATAGCGGCTAACAACTCCCACTGCAAATGCAATGTCTGGTCTAGTAGCTATCATAGCATACATAAGACTCCCAACCGCTGATGCATAAGGAACCTTGGCCATCATGGCCCTCTCCTCATCTGATTTGGGACTATCTGTATGACTCAGTTTTACATATGGAGGCAATGGAGTACTCACTGCCTTCCCCCCCTCCATATTGAAACGCTGCAATACTTTTGTAACATACTCTTTTTGTGAAAGCCAAAGGAGTTTCCTACTCCGATCACGCATGATGCGCAATACTAAGAATATGACCTGCAAATCCCAAATCCTTCATATCAAAGGCCTCATGCAACTTGGCCTTTAATGCATCTAGCTCATAAGTATTCTTGCTAGCCAATAGCATATCATCCACATATAGTGCCAGGATTATCAGGCTACTATCCTTAGCCCTTTTAGTGTAGAGGCAGTGATCAATTTCACTCCTTCTAAAACCCTGGGACCGAATGAAAGCATCAAACTTCTGATACCATTCTCTAGGTGCTTGCTTAAGACCATAGAGACTCTTCTTCAGCTTGCAAACTAAATTCTCTTTGCCCTTTTCTTCAAAGCCTTCCGGCTGCATCATGTAAATTTCCTCATGCAAATCCCCATGCAAGAAAGCTGTCTTGACATCCATCTGCATAAGCTCCATATCCTCTGATGCCACTAGTCCAAGCATGCATCTAAGTGTGGTCATCTTCACAACCGGAGAGAATATCTCATCAAAGTCCACACCCTTCTCTTGCTTGAACCCTTTAGCAACCAAACGGGCCTTGTACCTAGGCACATCATCACCTGTGACCTTCATTTTGTAGACCCATTTACATGGCAATGCTTTCTTTCCATGTGGCAAAGAAACCAAGTCCCAAGTCTTATTCTTCATAAGTGAACTTATCTCTGATTGCATATCTCTGATTGCATAGCATACTCCCACTTGCATTGATCCTCACGCATCATAGCCTCTCTGTAGCAAGAAGGCTCCCCGCAATCAGTAAGCATCACATAGTCTACCCCTGGAACAAACCTATCAGGCGGTCTAGACACTCTAGATGATCTTCTCAAGGGCATTTCAGCTTGCTGTCCCATTTGCATATCAGCCACATTTGGCTCATCATTTCCACCAATAGATGATCCATCATCTACCCTTGATTGTATACCTGTGGGAGTACTTGGTGGTACCATTTCTTGCACATTTGGTGCATGGACAGCTTGCTGTCTATCAACATATGCAGGTGAATTCACATCCTAGAAAGTGATTCTCCTCATTTCCACATCCCTCATGGGTGTTTTATGCATCTTCTTCTCATTGAAGACCACATCATGGCTGCGTATGATCTTATTTGCTTCTAGATCCCAGAGACGATAGCCCATCTCTCCACTTTCACCATAACCCAGAAAGATGCATTTCCTAGACTTAGGATCTAGCTTCTTTCGAAGCTCTTTTGGCACATGTGCATATGCCTCACACCCAAATATACGCAAATGAGAGTAAGAGGGCTTCTTGCCACTCCATGCCTCTTCAGGAATACCACCATCCAAACTCTTACTAGGTGATCTATTGATCACATGCACTGCAGTCTTCATTGCCTCAGCCCAAAAACCACCAGAAAGACTTGCATTGGAAAGCATGCATTGCAACCTTTCTTGAATGGTATGGTTCATCTTTTCTGCAACTGGATTTTGCTCTGGAGTACGAGGGGATGTGAGCTCCCTTTTAATCCCACGTGTATCACAGAAATGCTGAAAGTCATGAGAGAGATACTCTCCGCCATTGTCAGTCTGTAGGCATTTAAGCGTTCTACCTGACTGATTCTCAACCAAGGCCAGCCATTTTTGAAATACCTGGAACACATCACTCTTCCGAGCTATAGCATAAGCCCACACTTTCCTAGTTGCATCATCAATGAATGTCACATAGTATTCAGCCCCACCTAATGACCGTGTAGGCATGGGAACACATACGTCTGAATGCACCAAATCAAGCATTTCAAACTCTTTCTTTCCCCTTCTTTTATGGGCTGATTTAGTTTGCTTCCCATAGAGACAGTGCTCACAAAATTCAAAATCAGAGAAAGTCAAATGCGGTACATAACCCAAACGACATAAGAGTTTCATTCCATTCTGGCTCATGTGCCCCAACCTGCAATGCCACAAAGAAGTGCTTGGCTGCTCGGTTAGTGCAACAACATGATCAAATACCCTTGATACATGTAAGGGATACAAAGTCCCACACTTGGCACCCCTGGCCAAAAGCATAAAGCCCTTCTGAATTTTCCAACTCTAAAAGCCAAAAGTGGTGTGAAAACTAGCATCATCTAGCTGACCCACTGAAATAAGACTCTTGGTCAGCTTAGGCACATGTCTCACATGTTTCAAAACAAATGCAGACCCATTTGCAAAAGAAAACTTTATGTCACCTGCTCCCACTATGTCACATGCATAGTCATTTCCAAGATGCACACAACCTGTCTTTCCACTGTCATAAGTGGAGAACCATTCCCTATGGGGAGTAACATGGAATGAAGCACCAGAATCCAAAATCCAATCCTGGGAATATGCATCATCTGAAGTGGCAAGCAACTCTGTAGATAAACTAGACATGAAGAGAACGTCATTGTCACTATCATGTGTGACTGCATTGATCTCCTCAATCTTCACTTTTCCTTTGTCCTCCCTTGGACTCTCTTCCTTTTGATTTGCACCCCAATTTGCATTCTTTTTCTTATACTTTTGCTCTCTTTTCAGCTTGTAGCAATCCTTTTTCATATGGCCCTTCTTGCCACAATGGTAACACTCAATGTTCCGTGCCCTGGATTTGCTACGAGACTTCCCTCTTTCTTGGGACTTCCCCCTGAACTGTGATCTGCCCCTTTGCACATTTAAGGCTACATCCTGCTTGTTGCCATCCATAGACTTCCGTCTAATCTCCTTGGCCAACAAGCTACCTACAACATCATCGAATTTCAGTACTCCACCAGGTGCAGAGTTACTGACAGCTGTACGGAAGGTATCCCATGAGGATGGCAATGAACATAAGAGAAATATTGCCTTAGTCTCTGCATCAAAATTCATCTTTTGAGCCTGAAGCTGGCTGAAAATAATATTGAATTCATTCAAGTGAGAAGCAATGGAGACCCCTTCCTTCATCTGCAGCTCAAACAACCTCTTCATGAGGTAAACTTTATTGGAGGTAGTTTCCTTCTCATAAGTGGCACACAGTTTCTTCCACAAATCTTCTGTAGTCTGCTCATTTACTACTGTGAAATAAACTGACTCTGCAAGATGAAGTCTAATAGTAGACTTTGCTAATGCATCCAACTCATTCCAATCATCCTCAGACATATTTGCAGGCTTAGCTTCAATCCCTGCCAAGGGTTTAATCTGCTTCTTTTGAATAAGCACATCCCTTATTTGTTCTTTCCACAAAGAAAAGTTTGTCCCATCAAACTTTTTAATGCTGAAAAACTCCTTTTCAGACATGGAAGAGGATGCCATGATGCAAATGAAACAAAATCCCAAATGCTAGTGCCTGCAAGAGAGAATCACACCAAATACCAGGTGCACCCAAATATGTATGCCACAATAGAGTGAAATGTCACCAAAACTCAAAGCTCAAAGCATCAAAAGATGCATCTGACTCATGTGCATATACTATGCATCCATATGAGCAAATCTGGCCCAAAAGGAAATGCCAATAAGTGCCAAATGACTCAAGCATAAACACCGTCCACTGGCATATGCATCAATAATATCTCATCCAAGAGAGCATAGCACTATCAGTGCATCACCTGCAATGTGTCAAAGCTGTCCCTCAGCATAAAATAGCATCCATGTGCAAAGCGTCCATAAAAAATAGCATCCCACAAGGCAATTTGGGCCTATCAGCGCATCCAACAAGGACCGCAATGCATCCAAATGGCCTATAAATCATCCACTGCAACCCAATGCATACCACAAATGAGCGCACACTGCTCAAACTGCAACCAGAGTGATCTGCATAAGGTATGCTCAAGAAATCATAGTCCCACGGTAATGAGCGCTACTGAAAATAGAACCTGAGATGCCTCAAAACATGGGCGCCATTGCATAATTGGACTCAGCAAAAAAATCTGCAAATATCTCTCTTCTGCCAGAACTCCAAAATCCCAACCGATGAGTGAGAAATGGGAGTCAATACTTATCCACTGCCATGTGGCATAAATCTAAGGTTTCAAAACCTTAGAATGAAAAATGCATAACAGAGAGACGAAATCGAATACACAGAGATCTATAACTCTGAAAATCCTCCACCGAATCGTGCAAGAACTGATAGGTAGGGGTTTTTGGGTGTCCGGAACACAATGGGACAGACGGTTTTAGAAACCGTGGTCTCAATCACTGGGTCCAACACACGGACTGAAAAACGTTTTTGGAAACAGAGCTGTTTGTAAACTCCACCGGAGTGCGAATGATGAGCAACATAGAAGTTTTAGGACCTCCTGAGTCCACCGGAACTGACAGATCTGCAAATGGTTGCTCCAAACTTGAGTTCCAACACCCGGGCAAAAAACGCAGGAATTGACACAGTGAGTCAGAAATCCAATGATATGATCCCAGATTCAAGAATGAAGGTGTTTCCAAACTCCTGAAGTAATGTGGACACCAAAAGCAAGCAATAGTTGCCTCTACAAGTCAATACGGAGTCTCTGTCATCGAACGGAACAAGGAAAAGATCAAAAAACGACTTTTTCTTTCAAACCACCTAACAGGCTCTCAAAACCACTTCGTAAAGCCAAAGTGACTTTTCCAAAGGTTCCTCCAAGGTCTCTGCACACTCGGATGCAAGTAAAGTCACTTACAAAGCTTCCCACAAAGCTTCTCCTTCCTCCCACAGAGCTGCTGAGCTTCAAGCATTCACGCACGCTCAGCTAGATCACCCGAGCTTTGATACCAGTTGAGAGTGCTCTCAACGGAAGCAAGAATGGAAGAAGAAGAGAGAGAGACAGAGAGCCACACAAGTATTGGTGGGTGCAGAACCACCCTAATCTTCTTTTTCATTCATTTATATATGTGTTTGAGTATTGTACATAACCGGGGTAAAGGCACAATGACCTTTAACCCCCACAGGCTTCCCCTAGACTCTAATGATGAAGACAATACGGGGGTAAGTTTGTCTATTGATGTTGAAGAGGGAGATGTCAAGAATGTGAATGTCACATCGCAATGGACTCCAAGGGATGTGCGAGAACACCTATTGGTCATGGAGGACAGCATGTCAGAGTCCTTCTACTTTACCTTAAATGGTGGTAAGATCAGCCACCGTGTGGAGAAGTGCATGCATAGTGCCAATTTCATCGCTCCTGCAATTTTGAAGATTGCTAACAATGTGTTTGACTAGTGTAGCATTTAATTTTTTGTCTGTCAAATCTTAGTTATTGCTCCAAAAGATGATGGACAATTAAATTAAAATGTTATTTCTTTTAATGTTTTCTCCTTTCAATTCATGGTAAATGTTTTTCAAAATATTTGGGGACTTTATGATTAATTTTAATTTTTAGGGTTTTGATATATATTAAGGGGTAAGAGCCCTTTTTAGATCATATTCTCACTTTCACATTTAGAGACCCATAGAAACTCCGATCCTCAGAAGTTACTCCCTCCATCAACTGCTATTTGCCATGGATTCAGCTAGAACTGTGTTCCATGACTTCATCTCACGAATTGCATTTGCAGATCGTGAGAAAGACCTATTTTTAGTGTTTGATAGGACTTTAGATATCCTAGGCACATATATGCGAGCCAAGGATGACTTCTCAGAACTCATCCTTTACATGCAAGATAATTTCTCAAATTTTGCCTATACACTTGACCACACTTCAAAGAGATGGGTTCCCATATATTACATAAAGTATCTATTCGTAGAGGAACCCAAGTTTGTAAAGCGCTTGGCCTGCTTTTGTGACAACCTTACAGACGAAGGGTTTAGGACAGTCGAAGTTCAAGACATCCTAAACGCAGGGATCACAGGAAATACAAGCACCAAATTTCTTTCATGGGAGATGACATTCATGTTCGTTCTCCAAGAAGGAAATTGAGAGGAAGAAGCCTCATCATCTAGCACCCCCTCTAGTAGATTTGTTGATCTAGTCGTCCCTAGAGAGATCAGACATCTACATGGAAGAGAGTCTTGACGATCCAACAAAGGAGATGGAAGTAGGTCAAGCATTGAGCCTACTTCAAGAGCCCCCAATAGAGCAAGAATCTGCATCCGAGACCGTTGACCCAGACTCATAATTATGGTCCTTTTCCCCGCTCATCATCGACAGAGAAGAGTATGTATTCCTCCATGACATAGGAATTCTTTTTGGACTACGAGAGGATGAGGCACTTGGAGTCCTATCAGGGTTCGATGTTGACACGTGTCAAAGATCCCGTGGTTTTAGGTACTGAAGACCAAACAATGGAAGACTTTCTCTTGACAATGCTAGTTTCAATGAGGGATGCAAACATGTCCGTATACGATGCACAACCCTCTCATGTAGAAGCTTCCACCTCCAACACAGGTCAAGAGAAAGCATCTACCTCCCAAATGGAACATCACATAGCACCTGGTTCCATCAACATTGCAAATGAGGAAGGGATAGAAGCCGATGATGCCGTAGTGGTAAGTTCGAACAATTTTTTTTATTTTGATGTTCTTTCAGTATAATTTGTTTTCTCGGTCTTCTAATGTTTGTTGAATTGTTGCAGGATGCGTTTGAGCTTGATGAATTCATCTCGACGGGGTAATGTTCACAGCACATTTGGGCAAGATCATTCTTTGGCCCATTACCTTGGCAAAGTCACAGAGCATATCATGGTCTTTCACAACAAATTTTCTCCTCAAGGTCCTTCAGAGCTGCTGAAGTGCAAGGCATTGTCGCGCGCTATTGGATACTCCAACATTACTCGAAATGCCAACAAAGTCATTTTGGTACACCGCCTAGCTGCTATCAATGCCTTTGGATCGAACATTCATGGCAGGTCATTGATGGCAACCGCTATGACTTTGGCAGCAGGAGAGGAGGATGGTAGTGCTGTTGCGGCTAGATTTATATCTAGGAATCCACTAGGGGATTCAAAGACCCCTATTCTCGATGTACTCAAACTAGCCAAGAAAAAAGATAGCCTGTGAGGCCTTTTGTATATATAAACATATATTTAAATGGATATTTCAATGGATACATGACTACACGTTTTTCTTATTTATTTTAAGTTATCATTGCTCGTCATGAATTCCATTGTATTTTCTTTTAGTCATTTATGATATATTTTCTCCATCATTTTAATTGTGTTTAATTAATAAATTTCTAGCCACTTTAGTATCATTTTCACCAATTCTGGGTACCGAGAGTTCATTTCTATCAAATCCTGAATGAATCTCACTGTCGTGCAGAAGGGAAAAGTGTCTGGCACGTCGCCAAGATCCCAAAAAGGCAAAAACCCACCATGGCGCACTTGGGAGAATGTCAAAAATCATGCTGTGGAAGGTTTTGTCCTGGTGATGTGCCAGACACTTTTCCCTTCTGCACGAAGGTGAAATTCATTCAAGATTTGACAGAATTAAAAACTTAGATAAAAATGATCAGTTACTGCAGTCATAGAAATGGAAAATAGACAACAATGCGATACTGCAGAGAATGTCAATATATTTTATTTAAAAAAATCGTCCCTTGGGCTTTAGATAGAAGATAGTGCCTTCAAGGGAAAGGGGTGGTCTAAGTCCTAAGAGTGGGCTGTAAGAGAATCTAGGGCTTCAAACTTGGGTCACTCCGTAGCCGCTTTGCCAGAGCCATGTCCTTGTCCATGACCATGAAGCGCTTTGCATGGATGCACACAAGTTGGCATCCTCGAATAGAGCGGTGGTCACTTGCTTCGGAGCCTCCTAGAACACCCCCGTAGCTCTTGTGCTGAAACGCACATCGTCCTGTCATCCTTGTGCTATCTCCCGTACCACAGGTTGGAAGGGAGCACGCAGGATCAAGTTGTCGGTGGTCTTCTGCATTTGCCTAATCTCCCTTAGGACCCGCGCTCTGTATGGCTTCCTAACTCTTAGTGGGGGCCTTATAGGTACCCGAACACCTTCCCATGGCATCATGTCTACCTTGAACTTCTTCCGTTGCTCTTGTCTGCATTGGTCCTCCTTTGAATCCTCCTCTCGCTGACGTCAAGAGCTTTGGCATACTTTGGGATGAGGCTTCCTTGAAGTCTACTTTACCCTCGTCATGGGCATAGGGATCATCACTGCGATGGGCTGTATCTCTGGGAGAGGGATGATGGTACTCTTCCTGGCAGTCTGTTGGCCCTCAGGAAGCCTCTCTATGTCTGGGAGGTTATCGAACACATTTTGTTTGATCCGGAGAGGGCTCTCATGGGGAGGGGAAGGCCAAGGGGAAGGCTGAGGGGAAGGTTGAGGGAAAGACTGAGGGGAAGGTTGAGGGGAACGATGAGGGGAAGATTGAGGGTCATGCTGAGGCTGAGGCTGAGGGGAAGGTTGAGGGTCAAGCTGAGGCTGAGGCTGAGGGGAAGGCTGGGGAGAAGGCTGAGGGGAAGGCTCATGCTCTTGGGGCTGGGGAGTGGGCTCACGGGACTTGGGAGGAGGAGAAGGCTCAGGAGACTGGGGAGTGGGCTCACAGGACTTGGGGGAGGGCTCACGAGTCCTGGGAGACCCATGGATGAGGGACTTTATGGGACAAAACCCTAGTTAGGGAGATATGAGAGGCTCGCAAAGGAGGGGCATCTTATGAACTCCCAACCTTCCAGGTACCTGCGACCTTTGTTGGCTATGTTGCACCACAAGTTCCACCCTATCGCCCAATGCAAGGAACCTCCATGCCAATGCACTATGACCCACCCTCTCCAGGAGTCCTACCATTCCCACCCATAGTTGTTGCTCCGATGAATGGAGGCCTTGGTACATCTGCCCCAATGCCGGTACGAACAACTCAATGGATTCCCCCACCACGGATAAGCTTAAGGCCACCCCTACGTCCCGTTAGGCCCACAATGGTGCCGCCTCCACCAGTGGCCCAAATGGTGCCATCACTTGAGGCGATGTGCATCTTGGTGAATGCAGTAGGAAGGGGGGCCACACCACCCCCGACTGCACCAGTGTTTCTAGCAATGATCATGAATCCCTCAAGGAGTTGACCCATAGCCATCTCCAAGTTGAAGACCAAATTCCTTGGGGAAGGAGACCCGATCTCCCACGTGGAGCGATTTGAGCATATATGTGAAGCCTTTGGAGCTCTCGGAGATCTAGAAATGGCTAATACATTTGGTCTCAGTCTGGATGGCAAGACAGTCCAATGGTATAGGTCTCTCACCCCAAAAGAAAAAGTAAATTGGGAGACGAAGAGAAAAGCCTTCATTGTAGGGTTCACCCTCAATGGACATAAATGGAGCCTGATTAATCAATTATATGAGGTAAAACAAAATGACAAAGAATCCCTTCCAGATTACATAGCTAGAATCAAGCACCTCAATTCCCATTGTGAACCATACAAGCGGATAAGCAACGAGCGGATGAGCAACAAACAATTGCTACCCCGTTTCCTCATCGAATTGGCAGACCCAAAGCTACATGACCACCTGATGGCTATGAATCCTACCTCCTTCAAACTATGCAACAAGGTAGCTCTTCGTATAATTGATAATATGACGGACAAGGCTACCTCGGATAAAACCCTTACCCTATCAGAAGTATCACCATTGGTCAGGTCTTCCAATGTGGAACCAACCAAGAAGGAGATCAATGAGCCCAAGGCCTTGGATATGAGTGAGTTGGCCTCGAATTTGCTGAATTAGCTGGGCCAATAGTGGAAGTTAGGGACCTCCAAGGAGGCGCCAAGAAACCCCCACTTGTTCCCACGGAGAGACAACATTGGGTGCAGGATATGTAATGGCAACCATCCCTCCAATGAGTGTCCTCACCTTAGGTAAGGCCAACGCTCTACTATGCACACTGTCATACATGGGGGAACCACGATACCTCCCAATGCCAATTTTTGAGGTCCCTACCCTAACCTAGGTATCAAGTGAGACCCCCATTAGCCCTGATGGCTCTAGCTAACCCTATAAATGCACAAGGTGCCCCTTTGGCTAGTCTAGGCTAGTATAGAGCACAATAGGCTCTGTTACCGCCGCCCATACTAGGTCCCCACGAACCTAGTATGATTTGGTGTATTATGTGCTATATAGATGACATTTTTTTGACCTTCTAATGGTTTCATCTCTATGATCCATTCCTGATGATTTGTCATGTGAGATGATGCATCACTGTCGATATACCAAGGATCCTATTCCGCTTGGTCGACTTGATAGCTAAAATCCTCTTTGGGATTGTAATTAGTGTCTAGGTACACTATATCAGTTTGATGCATTTCCTCACTTGTAAGAAACATATTGCCATGTTCATTTGCAAAATGATTGTGACTAGAATGTCCACCACGATGATTTCCTCTGCCATATAAATTCCCTCGATTACTAGTGGATTAATCGCCTTGGTCGTACTACTTCTTGTGGCAATCTCTTTCATAGGTTCCAAACTTGTGGCAGTAGTTGCACTGAATGTTTGACATGTTGGTGGATACATTCCCTCATCCTTGGAATCTTCCTCGATTAGAATGATTTCCTCTTTGCTGATTCTGATGTTGCTAAGAATGATGCTAATGTTGATTCTGACTTTGTTGTTGATGACCACTTTGCTGGAATGATCTGCCTCAGTGGCAACGCATGGAGGATGAAGACCCATGGATGAGGGACTTCATGGGACAAAACCCTAGTCAGGGAGATATGAGAGGCTTGTAAGGAGGGGCGTCTTATGAACTCCCAACCTTCCAGGTACCTGCGACCTTTGTTGGCTATGTTGCACCACAAGTTCCACCCTATCGCCCAATGCAAGGAACCTCCATGCCAATGCACTATGACTCACCCTCTCCAGGAGTCCTACCATTCCCACCCATAGTTGTTTCTCCGATGAATGGAGGCCTTGGTACATCTGCCCCAATGCCGGTACAAACAACTCAATGGATTCCCCCACCACGGATAAGCTTAAGGCCACCCCTACGTCCCGTTAGGCCCACAATGGTGCCGTCTCCACCAGTGGTCTAAATGGTGCCATCAGTTGAGGCAATGTGCATCTTAGTGAATGCACTAGGAAGGGGGGCCACACCACCCCTGCCTGCACCAGTGTTTCTAGCAATGATCATGAATCCCTCAAGGAGTCAACCCATAGCCATCTCCAAGTTGAAGACCAAATTCCTTGGGGAAGGAGACCCGATCTCCCACGTGGAGTGATTTGAGCATATATGTGAAGCCTTTGGAGCTCTCGGAGACCTAGAAATGGCTAATACATTTGGTCTCAGTCTGGATGGCAAGACAGTCCAATGGTATAGGGATCTCACCCCGAAAGAAAAAGTAAATTGGGAGACGAAGAGAAAAGCCTTCATTGTAGGGTTCACCCTCAATGGACATAAATGGAGCCTGATTAATCAATTGTATGAGGTAAAACAAAACGACAAAGAATCCCTTCAAGATTACATAGCTAGAATCAAGCACCTCAATTCCCATTGTGAACCATACAAGCGGATAAGCAACGAGCGGATGAGCAACAAACAATTGCTACCCCGCTTCTTCATCGAATTGGCAGACCCAAAGCTGCATTACCACCTGATGGCTATGAATCCTACCTCCTTCAAACTATGCAACAAGGTAGCTCTTCGTATAATTGATAATATGATGGACAAGGCTACCTCCGATAAAACCCTTACCCTATCAGAAGTATCACCATTAGTCAGGTCTTTCAATGTGGAACCGACCAAGAAGGAGATCAACGAGCTCAAGGCCTTGGATATGAGTGAGTTGGCCTCAAATTTGCTGAATTAGCTGGGCCAATAGTGGAAGTTAGGGACCTCCAAGGAGGCGCCAAGAAACCCCCACTTGTTCCCACGGAGAGACAATGTTTGGTGCAGGATATGTAATGGCAACCATCCCTCCAATGAGTGTCCTCGCCTTAGGGTAAGGCCAACGCTCTACTATGCACATTGTCATACATGGGGGAACCACGATACCTCCCAATGCCAATTTTTGAGGTCCCTACCCCAACCTAGGTATCAAGTGAGACCCCCATTAGCCTTGATGTCTCTAGCTAACCCTATAAATGCACAAGGTGCCCCTTTGGCTAGTCTAGGCTACTATAGAGCACAATAGGCTCTATTACCGCCGCCCATACTAGGTCCCCACGAACCTCCCCCGCCCCATGTAGCTCCCGTCAATCAAGTATTGGCAGAGGAAGTGCCCAATGATTGGGAGGAGATGAATCTGGACCACGGACCCCTCGACTACTACCCTTACGAGGAAGGAAGTGGTACCCTAAGTCACTAACTCCTGCAAGAGGATCAACAAGTCCTAGTGTTCCAAACCGCCCCCTTGACTGCAAGGTCCAGAGACATGAACTCTCTTGCTCGAAGGCCCGATCCAATGCTATACCTACCAGGTCCTGCACAAGGCAAGTGAGTGCCCTATAAGGGTACTTTGAACCCTCCAGTGTCATGCTTCAAGTGTCAGGGGCTGCATTTCTTAATTTTTGTAAAAAATAACTTAGTTTATAAGTAAAGAGGAGAGTTTTTATTGTGGGAGAAATTTTAAGTGAGCGGTTTTTTTAATACCCTTTGAACACACATGATACATAGGGTTTCCTAGTAGTGCATCCCCTGAGGGTAGGAACAAGCCTCTCAACTCTCCTCGACTCTCCTCGAGGCACAATTCTCAGTGTGCAACATCCACACCCTAATGGTCACTGCCCAAGCCACATGGTAAACGGCCCTAGATAGAGCAAAGGAGTACCACAACAAAGTAGAGGAGCTTGAGCTACCAGTCACCAAGCTGTAGGATAGCTCACTGCAAGCGAATACCTGGTCCACCAAACACTCATGGACCAAGTCAACGAAGCAGACTCTTGCCATGGAGCTGCAAACGGAACAATAGGTGCAAGCAAAGGCACAGCAAGAACGAACTCAGGAGAATTACAACCGCCAAATCCAGACGTTGCAAAATCACTTGGCACAAGAACGGGCACTGATTGTGTTAATGTAGGAGCAGAACAAGTGGTTGTGTATCCCCGACGACCCAGAGGACTCCAAGTTGGAAGACCACGAGCAGCAAGAGTTTCATATGTACAGGAAGGTCTCCGCACAGTTAGCCACCTACACACTCGCCCCACACACTATCCCCCAAACACTCCAAATGAACTTCGATGCACAGTGACTGCGTACATAGAATCTCATCTTCCACCTTGACCTCACTGCTCCACTTCCTCCTAACGCCCTCCAAACCATCCTCTGCCATAATCTCGATCATTGTGGCCCCATTCTCGCCATGTCTTATTTCTCGTTAGATCTTCAGCCATCTAGCCACTCTGTCCTTCACCCCTGTGACTTCCAAACCCTCGCCATCCATCCAATTTTTCTTAACTTCCAGGCATGGTGCTGCATCATGATGGAGTCCACAAATTATCCTACAGATGATGATGTGATGCAATTAGCCAAGCTCGAGGAGCTTAGCCTGTGGGTCTGCAATCCAGACAAGTTGACATCAATTGGATGCAAACCTACAGCCAAGCATCCACAATACAAATGCAAGGGCATCTCGGGGCTTACCAATCCACCGCCTACCATCCCCTTGACATAATAATACTCTACAACCGGGTGCTACAAGCTCTCCAAGACTCACTTGAGTCCTTGGTTAGCAATTTTGAAACAATCTACGCAACATACCCCGAGGAAGTTGTCGAGGAGGAGGGCCAAGAAGCCATCATAGTATTTAATTGTTCTGCCCCACCTATTGAGCTTCCACAACCGCCTCCCATTAATCCCATGCCTAGCCCACCCAACAAGCCACCCAACCCCTCCCACCCCCCGTTCCTTGCATAAATCTTCATGAGTACCCTTCTACTGCCTCTAACACCAGCACCACATAGCACGGGACCTCCGTGTCCATCTCATCTACTGCCCTAGTCACAACCTCCCAGAAGAGGCTCTCAATGCGTTGCTTAAGTCAGCCAATTTTGTACATACGCATGTCGACACGATGCCCACAGAGACAATGGAGGAGGAACCAATGCTAATGGAAGATGATGAGGTTCCTCAAACTCCTCCCTCCCCCTACTAGAAGATGTACACTGGAGACCTGACCTACAATCATTCTAAGAACTGTCGAACAATGCCCTCATGCACCACTGGAAGAAGCAGCTCAAAGGCTCCCACCTCCACCTCTACAAAATCTTGGAGGTGCACCCCCTTATGCAGTTCATCATCCAGTCCTTCAATGATTGGCGGCGTGCACATCCAAAGTGCACATGAGAAGGTTATCACCTTGCCCCCGATCTCCAATTCCCTTGACCATTGCCGACACCGATCTACAGCCTTGCTAGTGCATCCCCTTCCTAAAAAAGGAGCAATTTTGGCATTACTACCACCGCAGTGCTCACCTCGATTGCCAGATCCACCCCTTGTACATGCCCATGGAACATCGATGGAATTGGGCCGAATTCCGCGAGCTATAGCAATGGGACCCCAACATTTTGTACAATTTTCCCAAGTACAACTTCCCAAAAGAGATGACACAGGAGGGACTTTGCTTCCTCCTCCAGTCCTTCAACGACACGTATGGCTCTATCCTCGATCCAGTCATCATTACGGCGGTCCATTTCAATCACCTTCTCCTATTAATCCTCTGTGATCTCCCCGCCCATGGTCATCCGATTGACAACAAGCTCCACAATTTCAACAATCAGATTGTCTTCAACCCCGATATTGGCTTCACTCAGTTTCAAGACCTCCGCCTCTACCTCTCCATCTACAATCTCCATGGCCATCACATCCGCACATATGAGGACATGCACGCCACCCATTTTGGAAAGTTTTTCTCGTACCTGACTCGGCTCACTCCTTGCCAATTGGACCGCTACGTAGCCCTCCAGATGGTCCTCTCCACCCACCTCCTCTAGCGCGACTGATCCGAGGGCGGCTCAGCAGTAGGTATGGGGACAGGTTAACATTTATAGGGTACAATCGCAGAATGCAGGGTAATTAGTGATTAGAGGTGATTAGGCTTCATGATTTACTTCAACGGCTGTAGTCATGGAAGGAGTACAGTGCAAGCTTCATGGGCTTTGAAGCACAAATAACTCAAGCAGTTATAGGACTCAGGGGGTTGGAGCCCCAAATAACGTAAGCAGGTACAAGCTAAAGTTGCAAATTGCCACAAATAACTCAAGCGGTTATAGGCCTTAGGGGGTTTCAGCCCCAAATAGCTTAGGCCTCAGATGCACAAGGCTAACACAAGCATTATTTGGCACTTTTATATGGTTAACACAAGTGCTATTTCCAGCACACAAGAGTGAAATATTAGAAAAGAGATGGTGTTAACAGATTGGTTAACAATATGCCACCGTTGGTTAAGTGATATGATTTGATGGACAATGGCAAGTTCGTAGAGCTAGGATTGTGTCTTAGATCTAGATGGGCCCAAGAGGATGGTAAAAGAATGAGAAGGGAGAGTGGTATAAAGAGATTAGGGTTGGCCCTCCCATCAAAAGGTGACTTGTATAAAAGGCCAAATGGTTGACTTTGGTCTTCATTGTTGTTTGCAGAAGTTTGAATACAAGCTCCCTCTTCTCTGCCAAGAGAGTGTTTTGGGTGTTCTCTTGTTTCCATTGTAGTGCCTTTGTGTTTGCCACTCCATCCCCCTTCACTCTCCTCTTTCCTTCTCCTTCTCCCTCCCTTCTCCCCTCCCTTCTCCCCTCTCCCCCTTCCCTCTTTCTGGTGTGGAAACACATTGCAACACTCCAGAGAGGCCGCTTGAGTGTGACACTTGCAGATGACTCGTGCTATGCATTGCTCTCACAAGGAGTAGCTTGGAGTGGAGGCTCCATCGGCATCTCTTCAACATCCCCATGACATGTGAGTCACCATCGAGACCCACTATATTTTTGGCACCGCTGCCGAGGAATGAAGGTGTGCTTTTGCATTTGCACTTGTCTTCCTTAGATATCTACCCATTGCATAAGGCTTCAAGCTTAGCTTGGAGCTTTTTTTTTAGTGGAGTTGTAGGAGAAGAAAGAGAGACGAAGTGAGAGTGTGGACGGAAAAGTAGGAAAACTATTTTTTTTTGTTGGGAAGTCATTTGGGAGCATTTGAAGCTTGTTTTTCATGCTTTTTAGTGTTTTGAGTTGGTAGGAAGATAGTTTGAAAGATTGCTAAGGAGTGTATGATGTCAAAACTTAAAAAAAACAACCAAGAATGAAGAATCAAGCTGAATTTTGAAGTTGTTTTGTGTGTTAACACTCACCTCTCAAGGAATCTTGCATTTTGGCATTCAAATGTTTTTCTTTTAAGTTTTTTTCATTGAGTAGGTAGATTAGGTAGTTTAGCATCCCCCCATCACAAAAAAACATGAACAGAAACTTTCAAGTCATCAAGAATCATCAAAAACCAGTCGACGAAATTGTGTGTTCCTATTCCCATGGGTCGGCGTGATAGCGCTATCCCACCGACCGGTGCCATAACCATATCCCACCAATCAAACTTGCGTTGACCCATCATCGCTGTAGCTCTATCCCATCGATCAAACTTGCGTTGACCTGGTGCCATAACCGCATCCCGTCAGTCAAACTTGGGTTGACCCATCGCCTTAGCATTATCCCGCCGAGTTGCTATCCCATCGGCTGTTGCCTTAACTATATCCCATCGTCAAACTTGCATTGACCCGATGCCAGAAGGCTATCCCGCCAGTCATTGCTATAGCTCTATCCCACCGGTCATTGCTCTAGCTCTATCCTGCCAGTCGTTACTATAGCTCTACCCACCGGCCGTTGCTATAGGTCTACCCCATCGGTCGTCGCCATAGCTCTATCCCGCCGGTCGTTGCCATAGCTCTTTCCCACCGATCGTTGCCATAGCTCTATCCAGCCAGTCGTTGCCATAGCTCTATCTCACTAGTCATTGCCATAGCTCTATCCCACCATTCGTTGCCGCCTCTTGACCCCGCGTCGAGGTGGACTCAGAATTGGGGCATCAATTGCACATACTAACACATGCACTTGAAATCAAGAAGAGTCCTACAAGCTCACCCTGAGCCTAAAGACAATGCCTCCAATACCATCTTGTCGACGTCCGTACCTGCCCTGGCATCCTCAGGGTCAGTAAGCTCAAAAGTCACTTCCCACTCATTGCAAGAACCACCACCAGCTGAATTATCCAACTCGGAAGAGTCCATGAGTCAGGGTAGAGACATGGGTGAACCCCCTAATGTTAGAGCCTTGGTGGCTTTGAACTATGTTCCCACTGATCTCCACTCTCTTCCGCATCTATAGCAGTAGCTATGTCAAGCACATCGTTTGAGCTATGTAGCAAGACATCAATACTCTTAGGGGATAGCATGAGGGAGACGCCCCAAAAGGATAGATCCTTTGATTCCTCTGATATGTATTAAATAGCATGGGCTTCAACCTTAGAAGCAACTAGGGATGCAAGCAATATGCCCAAGGTGCTCAACATGGAAGAGTTGGCCACATAACTATTATACAAGTTGAGCCAACAATGGAATATTGAAGCACCAAAAGATGCTCCTAGCAACCCCCATCTCTTTCCACAAAGAGATAACATATGGTGTGGGGTATGCACTAGAAATCATTCCACTAAGGAATGCCCTCGTCTTAGAGCCAGGACAACACTCTACTATGCCCATTGTGTTCATTGGGGGAAATCATGACACATCCTTATGTCATTATCCTAGGGTGATTCCTCAACCCATATATCAACAAAGGCCGAATTCATCGGCAATACAAGGAGCCACATCAAACAATCAAGGGCAATTTAGGGCTCAAAATATTCTATTACCCCCGCATATATTGGGACCTCAGCCAACACCACCACCACCATGAATTACTCCCTTGAATCAAGTATTAATGGAAGAGCTACCTAGTGATTGGGGAGACCCCAAACCTACCTACAGTGGACACAAGTATCCCCAAAATGGTGACAATGCAAATCGGTCCAATATTATAAGTCACTACATTATACAAGGTGGCCAACATATTCTGGTCTACCAGATGGCATCGATTCCTCAAAAAATGGAAGATAGGAACAACTTGACCAAGGCACAACCCATTCAATGCCATATGTGTCAAGGGCCACACCCTCATTAGGGGATAATTGGGGTCTCAAAAGGGCCTCCAATTAGTGTTTCCTAATTTCGAGGGATTAGAGAATGATTTGAGGTGTACCAATGAGAGTGTTTAAAGGTGTGGGGCAATGGTATGTTGAGATGGAGGGTGGGCAAGCCTACAGAGAGCCCCTATTGGTTGCTCCCCTTACAAGTCTAGGGACCACCCAAACCATCCCCCCCCTCTTAACCCATGTTTGACCCTCCTACCAGGTGCACCTCCCCCACATGAGCCCAAAACTACCTCAATGGGATGCTAGGGCCCTTGTGGCCAATTTTTCTTCTCCCCTCCCTTTTTCTAGGGTCTCTACCCCCCACTGTTCTGGTATAGCCTGCCAAATCACTCAGATTTGAACCAAATTCCATGCATTTTCCCTCTTCCCCCTCTTTCTCTGCTCCCTCCTGCTCTGGCCTGCTTGCTGCAGCTCCTCTCTCTCTCTCTCTCTCCCCTCTCCCTCTCCTGTGCCTCTGTTGGAGCTTCTCTATCCCTCTCCTTCTCCCTCTCCCATGCCTCTGTTGTGTTGCTCTGTCCCTCCTTCTCCCTCTCCTGTGCCTATGTTGTTGCTGCTCTGTTCCTCTCCTTCTCCCTCTTTTGTGCCTCTGTTGGAGCTGTTGTGTCCCTCTCCTTCTCCCTCTCCTGTGCCTCTATTGTTGCTGCTCTCTATCCCTCTCCTTCTCCCTCTTTTGTGCCTTTGTTGGAGCTACATTGCCTTGCATAGGAGTCCCATTCTTACTATTGCAACCTCTACAAGCATGGTGAGGAGAAAGGTTACAAGACCACACAATGCTGTGACCTCTTGTGTCTTCCACAACACCAGAAATGCATTGGATGAGTGGATCCCTTGCACCTACAGGTTAAATGACTGGATAGTGATGAAAGTATTGGCCAAAGGTCCACATAAGCTTCCCAAGAGCAAGAAAGGTGACATCTTGCATGAGTGGAAGGGGCGCATCTTGAAGTTCAAGTTTGGGAAGAAAGGATGGCTCACAAAAGTGCAACATGTTTACATGGAAAAAGATATGCGGCTTCCTCCATCATTCAATCAATCTAGGATACCATCACACTGTGAGCCTTTCTATCTATGTAACTTTTTCACCTGTAAGTGTAATGAGTCCATTTGGAAATTTTGTGTTTGGTTTCTAAGAGCTCTTATTCATGGTGCTAGATGTTTTCCCTTTGGACCTTGAGGAGTGGGAACCAGTTGAATCATTCATAGGCAAGTTCACTACGATTCATGAGGATTTAGGTAAGCAAATGCATGCCAGGGAGAAGTTGGCCTCCTTGCGAATGAAGAATGTGTACTAGTATAATGCAACATACATCACTCCAACGACATCATCAAGCTATGGCCGTCTGCAAACCATTGCACCACCACAACTTCAAGACATGGATTGCAGCAATGTGGACTCGAGGACATTGCAATCATATAAGGACAAGATTGCAAACGATGTGGGCATGGCCATGAAGTTTACATTTGGATCCAAATGGGCAAGGTTATCTTGGTTTATGCCTTTGCACATTTTTGCTTCTTTCTTTCAGAATATACATATGCATAGAGCAAAAACCACGTGGTCCTGCAAGCGTCTAGATGAAAATGCTCTTGAAGATTTACTTGGGATGAATTGGGGAACCAGGTCAGGCAACCAAAAGGGTGATGTGTTTCAATCTCATGCATGTAAAGACAATGTGGTTATTAGATACCATTTGTCAAACCAAATGTTGTATTTAGCTTTTCAATACAGGTGTTGGAAGAAAACAAATGGCCGATGGCTTCCCCTAGACTCTAATGATGAAGACAATACGGGGGTAGTTTTGTCTATTGATGTTGAAGAGGGAGATGTCAAGAATGTGAATGTCACATCGCAATGGACTCTAAGGGATGTGCGAGAACACCTATTGGTCATGGAGGACAGCATGTCAGAGTCCTTCTACTTTACCTTAAATGGTGGTAAGATCAGCCACCGTGTGGAGAAGTGCATGCATAGTGCCAATTTCATCGCTCCTGCAATTTTGAAGATTGCTAACAATGTGTTTGACTAGTGCAGCATTTAATTTTTTGTCTGTCAAATCCTAGTTATTGCTTCAAAAGATGATGGACAATTAAATTAAAATGTTATTTCTTTTAATGTTTTCTCCTTTCAATTCATGGTAAATGTTTTTCAAAATATTTGGGGATTTTATGATTAATTTTAATTTTTAGGGTTTTGATATATATTAAGGGGTAAGAGCCCTTTTTAGATCATATTCTCACTTTCACATTTAGAGACCCATAGAAACTCCGGTCCTCAGAAGTTACTCCCTCCATCAACTGCTATTTGCCATGGATTCAGCTAGAACTGCGTTCCATGACTTAATCTCACGAGTTGCATTTGCAGATCGTGAGAAAGACCTATTTTTAGTGTTTGATAGGACTTTAGATGTCATAGGCACATATATGCGAGCCAAGGATGACTTCTCAGAACTCATCCTTTACATGCAAGATAATTTCTCAAATTTTGCCTATACACTTGACCACACTTCAAAGAGATGGGTTCCCTTATTTTACATAAAGTATCTGTTCGTAGAGGAACCCAAGTTTGTAAAGAGCTTGACCCGCTTTTGTGACAACCTTACAGATGAAGGGTTTAGGACAGTCGAAGTTCAAGACATCCTAAACGCAGGGATCACAGGAAATACAGGCACCAAATTTCTTTCATGGGAGATGACATTCATCTTCCTTCTCCAATAAGGAAATTGAGAGGAAGAAGCCTCATCATCTAGCACCCCCTCTAGTAGATTTGCTGATCTGGTCATCCCTAGATAGACTCAGACATCTACATGGAAGAGAGTCTTGACAATCCAACAGAGGAGATGGAAGCAGCTCAAGCATTGAGCCTACTTCAAGAGCCCCCAATAGAGCAAGAATCTGCATCGGAGACCATTGACCCAGACTCATAATTATGGTCCTTGTCCCCCCTCATCATCGATGGAGAAGAGTATGTATTCCTCCATGACATAGAGATTCTTTTTGGACTACGAGAGGATGAGGCACTTGGAGTCCTATCAGGGTTCGATGTTGACACAAGTGTCAAAGATCCCGTGGTTTTAGGTACCAAAGACCAAACAATGGAAGACTTTCTCTTGACAATGCTAGTTTCAATGTCCGTATACGATGCACAACCCTCTCATGCAGAAGCTTCCACCTCCAACACAGGTCAAGAGAAAGCATCCACCTCCCAAATGGAACATCACACAGCACCTGGTTCCATCAACATTGCAAATGAGGAAGGGATAGAAGCCGACGATGCCGTAGTGGTAAGTTCGAACAATTTTTTTTATTTTGATGTTCTTTCAGTATAATTTGTTTTGTCAGTCTTCTAATGTTTGTTGAATTGTTGCAGGATGCATTTGAGCTTGATGAATTCTCATCTCAACGGGGTAATGTTCACAGCACATTTGGGCAAGATCATTCTTTGGCCCATTACCTTGGCAAAGTCACAGAGCATATCATGGTCTTTCACAGCAAATTTTCTCCTCAAGTTCCTTCAGAACTGCTGAAGTGCAAGGCATTGTCGTGCGCTATTGGATACTCCAACATTACTCGAAATGCCAACAAAGTCATTTTGATACACCGCCTAGCTGCTATCAATGCCTTTGGATCGAACATTCATGGCAGGGCATTGATGGCAACGGCTATGCCTTTGGCAGCAGGAGAGGAGGATGTTAGTGCTGTTGCGGCTAGATTTATATCTAGGAATCCACTAGGGGATTCAAAGACCCCTATTCTCGATGTACTCGAACTAGCCAAGAAGAAAGATAGCCTGTGAGGCCTTTTGTATATATAAACATATATTTAAATGGATATTTCAATGGATACATGACTACATGTCTTTCTTATTTGTTTTAAGTTATCATTGCTCATCATGAATTCCATTGTATTTTGTTTTAGTCATTTATGATATATTTTCTCCATCATTTTAATTGTGTTGAATTAATAAATTTCTAGCCACTTTGGTATCATTTTCACCAATTCTGGGTACCAAGAGTTCATTTCTATCAAATCGTGAATGAATTTCACCCTCGTGCAGAAGGGAAAAGTGTCTGGCACGTCGCCAGGATCCCAAAAAGGTAAAAACCCACCATGGCGCACTTGGGAGAATGTCAAAAATCATGCCGTGGCAGGTTTTGTCGTGGTGATGTGCCAGACACTTTTCCCTTCTACACGAAGGTGAAATTCATTCAAGATTTGACAGAATTAAAAACTTAGATAAAAATGATCAGTTACTGCAGTCATAGAAATGGAAAAATAGAAATGGAAAATAGACAACAATGCGATAGTGCAGAGAATGTCAATATATTTTATTTAAAAAAATCGGCCCTTGGGCCTTAGATAGAAGATAGTGCCTTCAAGGGCAAGGGGTGGTCTAAGTCCTAAGAGTGGGCTATAAGAGAATCTAGGGCTTCAAACTTGGGTCACTCCGTAGCCACTTCGCCAGAGCCATGTCCTTGTCCATGACCATGACGTGCTTTGCATGGATGCACACAAGTTGGCATCCTCGAATAGAGCGGTGGTCACTTGCTCCGCAGCCTCATAGAGCGCCCCCATAGCTCTTGTGCTGAAGCGCACATCGTCCGTGTATCCTTCTGCTATCTCCCATACCACACGTTGGAAGGGAGCACGCAGGATGAAGTTGTCGGTGGTCTTTTGCATTTGCCTGATCTCCCTTAGGGCCCACGCTCTGTATGGCTTCCTAACTCTTAGTGGGGGCCTTATAGGTACCTGAACACCTTCCCATGGCCTCATGTCTACCTTGAACTTCTTCCGCTGCTCTTGTCTGCATTGGTCCTCCTTTGAATCCTCCTCTTGCTGACGTCTAGAGCTTTGGCATACTTTGGGATGAGGCTTCCTTGAAGTCTAATTTACCCTCATCATGGGCACAGGGATCATCACTGCGATGGGCTGTATCTCTGGGAGAGGGATGATGGTACTCTTCCTGGCAGTTTGTTGGCCCTCAGGAAGCCTCTCTATGTTCGGGAGGTTATCGAACACATTTTTTTCGATCCGGAGAGGGCTCTCATGGGGAGGGGAAGGCCAAGGGGAAGGCTGAGGGGAAGGTTGAGGGAAAGACTGAGGGGAAGGTTGAGGGGAAGGCTGAGGGGAAGATTGAGGGTCATGCTGAGGCTAAGGCTGAGGGGAAGGTTGAGGGTCAAGCTGAGGCTGAGGCTGAGGGGAAGGCTGAGGCTGAGAGGAAGGCTAGGGAGAAGGCTGAGGGGAAGGCTCATGCTCTTGGGGCTGGGGAGTGGGCTCATGAGACTGGGGAGTGGGCTCACGGGACTTGGGAGGAGGAGAAGGCTCAAGAGACTAGGGAGTGGGCTCACGGGACTTGGGGGAGGGCTCACGAGTCCTGGGAGACCTCACAAGAGTTGGGGAGGGCTCACGAGAGTTGGGGGAGGCACCACCAAACTCGGATAGGTTCATGTGCACAGAAGCCATGGAGGTGGTGGAGCTAGAGGAGGAAGGGTGGAGGCGGCATCCAGTGGGTCTAGCAGTGTTCTTCACTCTTGCCATTGAATAATGAGATTTAGGGTTCTTTTTAACGTTTTATAAGGGCCCATCATGTTTTGATATCCCTTTTAATTACATTTAGGGTTTCATCATGCCCCCTGCCCCCGCCCTAACCCCCCCAACCTCGTCGCCCTCCCCCCCTTTCCCTCCCCCTACTTGCCCCGCCCACACCCGTCGCCCTCCCCCATACCCCCATCCCCCCTCCCCCCACCCTTGCTACCAGTCTACCCCTCCCCTTGCCTTGCCCCATGCCCCTCCCTTCTCTCCCCCCTCCTTCACCATGTCCCCACTTTTCCCAACATCGTGTGAGTACAAAAATTGTGGTCAAAATAAGCAAGATATTAAAGAGTGAGTACACAAATTGTGGTCAAAATAAGCAATATATTTATTTCATATTTGTATACAATTACACCATAGCTTCTGTTGGTGGTTGGACCCATCTGCTCCCTTCTCTCACTCTAGCTTGCAACCAATGTGTGACTCCTCAACTCCCTATGGATGCTTTCCAAGCACTATGCCTTCTATTTTTTGATACAATTTGAACTGCTTTTGCAAGTTCTGATGCCTTTGCTTTTTCAGACTTCAAAGTCCTTCCTAGTAAACATCTAAAAAAACTAGTCGAACATCTCATGCAATGCATTGCTCAAGTGACACCACCACCATGCCTTGAGTTCTTGAAGTAGGCTACCTTGGCTCTATAGTGTGACTTCTCCATGCCTTGTGTATTCCAAATGGACAAAGGACCCCAATTTTGTACAAACCATGGTCCATGTGCATAGAGAATATGCTACAAACATGATGAGAATCAAATCAGCAACAAAAACTATTTATAAAGCAAGTGCTAAATATTACGATGGTGCCAAGATTACCATGTAATGCATAATATGCGACTCCCCCCATGCTTTCACCATTAATTGCATAAATTCTTTCACAGCCATCATGAACCTTTCATAATGCATCTCATCGATTTGAACATGGCGAAGCAATTTTATCAATGCATCTACCTTTATCCATACTTTGGCTTTCAAGGTTGCTACTTGAGGATGAGAAGCATTGTTGGTTGTGCATTCACACAATGCTTTCCAATATTCCCAACCCAAACTACTTTGAGACAATGTATGTTTGTCTTTGTCGAGATTGTGGTTTGATAGGAATCTCCTTGCCTTCCCTCCACCCATGGACACTTTTGCAAGAAGATTCTATGTTGCACCAGACATTTTCTTATCCTGTGGAATCCCATCTCTGACAACAACTTCTCAGCTTCTGCAATGCACCGTGTGGATACTTCTTGCGAAATTAAATTCCAAGAATAAACAAGATGCAAACATAACAACTTATCAAGTACACACAGTTTTGCATGTAAAGTACATATGTGTACTCTCTCAAGTGGGATGGGCAAGATGGGATCCCACTTTAGATCCTTCTTGTCATGATTGGGAGCTTGCCTTTGGCTACAAGATAGAATGCCATTCTCCCATTGTAAGCCAGCCTTTTGCTTACATTGCAAACATATGCAATAAAGGCATGTGTCCATTGCATTTGCCCCTGTATCACAACCATGCAAGCACTTGAGGGTTTTCAAATCACCAGCAAGATGCCATTCAACTTGAAAGGTTCCATGGCCATTGATTGTCAATGTTTGCCCTTCCTCTTGTCTTCAGATGGTCAATGGGATTCTTGTTCTATCTAGAACCCACTTCAATGTCTCATGGCACTCTTTCGAAGTCTCAAATGCTACAAGCCACCATATATCTTTCTCTGATTGTAGTAAGAAATCTTTCTCTACTTCTTCATCCCCTTGAACAAAGGCTAAGGCTTTATTCATAATGTAGATGCTGACTCTCTCTAACTTGTGTTCTTTCACCAATTGAGCTTCATTCATTCTGATGACAAATATGAGCTTTCCATTGCAATCTGTACAACAAAGGAGAAAATTCGTTAAGATAAACATGATATAGGAAATGAACTAAGTAAAGTGCAATGCTATAACAGATTTCCTCGTACCATCTTCTCTCATGCCATAGAATTTGACCATTGCTTGTTGGAGTTTCTCAACATCTAAGTAGACATTGTTGAAAGCATTCATCTCAAAGGTTTGCAAGCCAGATTTCTTTTTACTCTTCCAAGTCATTGTGCCCCTTACGCAATGGTACCCTCCAAGAATTTCTCTTGCACATTGGTTTGTTTCTCACCATGCACGTCTCACAGACCAAGGTGTGGGTAGGGGCACTGTAGACTTCTTATACTTTCCCAAAATAGTAGACTTGAAAATTTTGAAAATAGATGTGTAAGCTTCACAACTTACACCGGCAGTATCACAAGCTACAAGCATCTCCTTTGCATCCACAATATCCTTGAAGTCCTTCATCACCTCTTTAGCAACTTGCACATGTAGGCACTTGTGTCTTGGGTCCCATGAAGTTCCTAAAGAAGAACACAATAAACTTAGTCACAAACAATGTAGCACAAAAGAGTGTAATCTCATTGGAACATTTGATAACCAACCTTGTAGCCCAGACTCTCCTCTTTCTAGCACCACCAGTGGGTGCCAATGCATCCATGTTATGTAAGTACAAAGGGGGGTAGACGAACAGGTGTGGAGGGTGAGGAGGAGTAGGCATGGAGGAGGAGGGAGGGAGGAGGGAGGAGTAGGAGGGAGGGGGGAGGAGGAGCAGCGATGGAGGAGGAGGGAGGGGGAGGGGAGGAGGAGTAGGCATGGAGGAGGGAGGGAGGGGGAGGGCAGGAGGAGCAGGCATGGAGGAGGGAGGGAGGGAGGAGGAGGAGGGAGTGAGGAGGGGGAGGGGGAGGGGAGGAGAGGGGAGGGGGAGGAGGGAGGGAGGGAGGGGGAGGAGCAGGGAGGGAAAGGAGGGAGTGAGGAGGGGGAGGGAGGAAGGGGGAGGGAGGAGGGGGAGGGAGGAAGGGGGAGGGAGGAGGGAGAGGGAGGGAGGGAGGAGAGAGGAGGGATTTTGAATTTTGAATTTGAAGGGAGGAGTAGTGGTGGAGGAGGAGGGAGGGGGAGGGGAGGAGGGAGGGAGGGGGAGGGCAGGAGGAGAAAGCATGGAGGAGGGAGGGAGGGAGGGGGAGGAGGAGGAGGAAGGGGGAGGAGGGAGTGAGGAGGGGGAGGGGAGGGGAGGAGAGGGGAGGGGGAGGAGGGAGGGGGAGGGGGAGGAGGAGGGAGGGGGAAGGAGGGAGTGAGGAGGGAGAGTGAGGGAGTAGGAGGGAGGAGGGGGAGGGAGGGAGGGAGGAGAGA
Organism: Dipteris shenzhenensis; assembly: GCF_047967505.1. Classification (NCBI taxonomy): domain Eukaryota; kingdom Viridiplantae; phylum Streptophyta; class Polypodiopsida; order Gleicheniales; family Dipteridaceae; genus Dipteris; species Dipteris shenzhenensis. The sequence continues at coordinate 52,214,347 of NC_141614.1, forward strand.
GAAGGAGGGAGGGAATTCAAAATTCAAATTTTGAATTTTGAATTTTTGAATTTGAAGGAGGGAGGAGAGAGAAGGAGGGAGGGAGTAAGAGTTGTGTAAGAGGTGTAAGAGGTGGGCTCACTTTTGGGCTTAACCCACCTAGGTGAGGGGGGGTTAGGACTTTTTGGGACCTACCTTGGCCCTTTCATTAGGACTAATCCATTCCTTATGAGGCCCTTTTGAGATCCCAATTCTCCTCTAATGGCCAATGAGTGTCCATATAAGGGACAATCTAAGCAACCAATCACATGTGCACCAGCATCTAATATGCCATTGCCATTATGCATTGGGTGTGGTCTGGACCATCTTTTTAAGGGTTGCTCGATGAGAAGGCCATCTAAGTCCACAAGCCTTAACTTCTTAAGAATTGACAAAGGCCAAGTGTCATCAATACCCTTGAATGTAATCATAACGTTGCAAGCTAAAGCCCTTAATAAAGAGCTTCACAAACAAGCCAAAAGGGATAAAGCTAGCACGTCACAGCCTAGAGACATAATTGAATCAGCACAAGTAAGCACCAAGGGTGCAATGAAGATTGGGAAGGGGGAAAACAAGGTCATCATCCAAGATGGGTCGAACGAAGATACAGCCTCCCTACCAACATCATCTTCCTCTAATAATACTCTCTCAAATGGTACCAGCAACAAGCACTCGCATGAGGCAAATGAGGCACCGATAATGGCTTCAACCCATGGCCAAGCCACAACACCTAAGGGTCACAATGAATATTCCAACCCATGGGCTCGGGGGGGTCACTCATCATATGTAACCCTATCACGTGAGTTCAACAGAAGGATATTTTTTATTTCTAAAATTTACAGAAATAAATATACATAAGGGACTATTTAAAATAGTTTTGGAAAAAATAGTTAAATTAGCTGATGGAGGCACAACTCATCCCATAGGAGTACTCAAGGAAATTAAAATCAAAACCTGTGGTCTCACGATAGGTCTGTGCCAGTAAAGCTAGTTAGAAAATATAAGAAAGAGTATAGTGAGAAGAGTCTTGATGAACCGTGGTGTGCCCCTTTACCAGAACTAGAATACGCATGTGATTGAATGCATACACTGGTGGCAATAGATCCACCAACTACTGAGGGCACTCAGATGATGTACCTTGATGATGAACAACTTAGCTCCATTACACCTTTTTACACCATAAGAGTAGTACTACCTAGTCAAATTGACAATGCCCTTGATCCTAATGAGATAGATATGACTCCATCTCAACTTTGGGTAGAGCTAACATCATTAGGTGCAACATGCCAAATATAGGCCAAGGTAGATGGGCAAGCAAGCCACAAACTCATCTCGTGGAAAACATTAAAGCATCTCGGCCAGGTACACCTTCAAGTATGTGATTTTGAAATTAAGTCCATAGAGGGTACCTCTATTAAGGTTATTGGTTCTTTAATGTTGAATGTTTCCTTGGACAACTACATTGTGCCTTGCAAGTTTTTTGTAGCTCCTACAGGTACCTTAACAGAAGTTGCCATTCTTGGTAAAAACTGGATCCAAGACACTTACAAAGGGTTATTTGGCGATGAATCATCCCATCAAGATGCACCAATTGCCAGCCAAGGATCAACATCAGCAACTACTTCCACCTCCTCACCTCGACAAGGATGCCACCAAGGAAGAAGACGAAGACAAAAGGCAACCAAGCAAATATGGGTTCGAAAGGATCTACTAAAGCCCCAAGGATACTTTGAGGGTGAGTCATATTTTTGGATTCCAAAGAAACCTCAACATATGAAGCCACCCATTAGGAAAAAAGGGAGCTCATTTTGGGGCCTTTTACGGTTTGGAAAAATAAGCTCTCAACCAATCAATAGAGGGCCAACGTAACGTTGGAAATTCACGAAAATAAGAGAAAATAGAAAAAAGAAACAATACTTTATGTAGGTACAAGTGTGCTACATTAATGTGGAGATTGGTTTTTTATTCTCACAAGATCTTTGGACAAGAAGATAGAATCTAGTCTGACATTTTATCTAACAAGGGCCTTCCTGCTTCCACCTTCCTTTGAGCTTTGAAATGTTGTGCCACCTTTCCTTCGAAAGGTCTACCATTCTACACCACTGCCTCGTTGTGCAGCAGCCTCTTCTTTTCCAAAACTGCTCCCTTGATCCTGTTTGGCGTAGAGTAAGATGTTTCTTGTCAAGTGTCTGTCTGCCCACTTTCTCTTTCTTGAAACTTCAATTTTTTATCTTGTTTACATTACTTTGCTATTGTTACAGATTCAGAAGGTCTCCATGGTGAATAAAAACCATGGCCGTTCTTGTCGAAGACGCTCTATGGATGATAATGCTATGAAGGTAGAATTATACCACACATCCTTACCCCGTCGACCTGCTTCTTCTATTTCTTCGGTAGAGAATTCAAGTACAGTCAAAACAGAAGGAACTTGGGAAAGGTTTAGTGTTTCGAAAGGAGCATGGGTGCTCATGCAACCTAGCAAAAGAAAAAGACCCCAGACAAAAAACATTTTCTTGGCATCATGGAGGAGAGAGCTCAAAATGCAAAGACATTGAAAATTTGAAAATTGAGATAACACAGACTCCATAAACAAAGGTTTTGTATTCAATCAAGTAAAATTTTGTACAGAAGTGTTTAGTTGTACATGTAGAACATATTCTTGACAACCATTTTCTATTTATCTATAGCTTGATCTAGAGGCTGCTCTACATGGTCCAAGCTCTCCCTATCATCATTTTTTGGAGAATCTGTTTTCTGCTGCTCCATCCTGTCCTGTACAGTATGTTGGTGCTGCTCCATTATCTCCTCTACTGCCCCAGGAGCATCTGCTTGCTACTGCTCCATCTTCTTCTCAACAATATCAGCAGCAGGTCCTTGTTCCTGTGGCTTCTCCTCATCAGCACTAGGTCCTTGTTCCTGTGGCACCACATCAGCTTCATTTGTGGCATCAAGGTGTATGACACCTTCTCATACTTTAGAGCTCTCACCCAACTCGACAGTAGCTGGTACAATAAGTTTGGGGGAGGCATAGCTCAAAAACTTCCAAATTGTATGAGCTCTGAAATTATATACATAGTTTGAGCTAAAGCTATCTTCTTTCATCTGCAATGGCATATGATGATTTAGAACACTTTGTATCACTATCAATTATCTTTAAGCTAAATGAAAATTATTTTTTCTTACAAGGTCTAGCTGTTCTTTCTCAAAATAGCTTGAAAGTAGATATTTGGCACTGATCAGCACTCTCCATCCGCAGCTACTTGAATCATCTTGTTGTGGTGTCTGTACAGTTGGAAAGATATGTTAGAAACTGTTAACATCTGAATAAAACAAAATTATTTAATAAGTTCAAAGGAATAGCATGAAATAGACATCAGTAGAGGGAATGAATTTTTACCTCTAGATTTATTGGCTCTATTGAATCCAAAAGAGAGACATTAGGAGGACAGATCCAATGCATCTAGAAGCCTTCTAATACAACTGCAATACATATAATTTAGTCAGTATGATATCAAAATAATGAAGTTTTAAGTTCAAAAAGCACACACACCACTTACAATTTCAGCTCTCTGTGTGTGTTTTTTAGAGAGTTGAATATAAAGCATTGCTTCTAAGCAGGAAAGCAAGCTCCTGCAAGCCCTCCTCCCCTTGCCATCGCATCTACCTCCCCTATCTCCCTCTTCCGCCCGTCGCCTCGCCTCGCCATCACCTCTCTTCTCTCCCCCCAACCCCCGCCCCTCGCGTTCATCTGCTTCTCCCTCTCCATCGCCATCTCCTGTTCGAGCTCACACTAGCCACCTCTCCCCCCGTTCAGGGCCTCACCGCATGCAGAGTCTCCTTCAGACACCGCTGCCGCCGTCGCCTGCTCATAGCTCAGGGCCTCCCCCCGGTCCAGTTGCTCGAAGCCGCCCAACTGCTCGCTGCTTCGCCCAGGTGATCGAGGTCCCAGTTCGCTGCAGTACGTGTGGCAGTTCGGTTGCTGCCTCGATGACATCTCCCCTCGATGTGGCCTCGCTCGACTGCTGGAGCCGCATCTTTGTGAGCCTCGTTCCCTCATCCACCCCTAGGCTCCACCCCTCGTCTAGCTCTCCTTTTCGGTGGCAGCCTCTTCCTCATTGGAGTTCTCACAGTTTGTCTCTGCGGTATGGCAGCTCCCTACCTGGAACTAGAGGCCCAGCCGGACCCCCCTCTCCAGAAGCCTACCGCGTGATTCTGACAGAGCAACAGTCTTCCCTGGTAAAACAGGCTGCCAATGACTTTGACCACACTTCAGTTTATGGCAGAGTCATTGGACACTCTCCCTCCAGGCCAGCCATCAGGGATTAGCCACATCGAGGAGGTGGCCCTTATGGGAAGGGGCATCTTCTGGCTTAAACTCTCCACTACGAAAGCTGCGAGCAACCTGATTGCTGGTTCCCCCACATCTGTGGATGGAAAGATCATCATGATAGTCCCTTGGTACCAAGGATTCAGTGCAGCAGACTTTGATGCTCGTTTCCGCATACCTCGCCACCCAATGACGCTAGTATTTCCTGGCCTTGCTGCTGAGTTGCGACCGATAGTCAGGGACCTAGGTTCCCACTTTGGCTGGGTGATGCATGACACTTTTGTCAATGCGGTTGCTATGGCAGGAGCTCCCAGAGTCCGTGTGGCTGTGGTAGATCCTGCATCCCTCCTTGTAGAGATCGAGGTTGTGACAGATGCTGGCAGCATTACTCAGAGCATGGTGGTCATAGGATAGCCAGGACACTGCCTACGTTGTCATGGCTTTGGGCACCTGGCTGCTGCTTGCCCGCGCTTCTCCAGCCCCTCTCGGCCCCCCCCGCCCCCTCCCCTGCAGCCCCCTCCCCCTCCCTCCAGGTAGCCATGCTAGGGAGAGCAGAGGCAATAGGAGTCCGGTCCAGAGGTGGTTGGTGGCTGGACAGAGGTCAGAAGGAAAAGGGGAAAGAATAAGAAGACTTCTGACAAAGGCAAGGAGGAAGAGGTTACCCAGCCTGCAGCAGTGCCTCAGAGACCTGACAGGCAGCTGCCCCAAGGTCTAGGGAGAGCTTCTTCTTCGTCTGTTACCCGCCCCCCATAGCTTCAAGTCCCCCTCTCTCCCGGCGGTCCCTAGCCCCCCCTCACCCAGCCCCAGCCCCTACCCCAGCCGTAGTCCCCTTCTTCCGTCCCTCAGCCTCAACCCCTGCCTCTTCCCCTTCAGCCCCATCCCCCCCCGCCCCTCTCAGCTCTCCCGCAGTGTCAGCTTCACCGGTGGTATCTCAGCCGCGTGTAGCCCCTACTCTCCCACCTCTGGCCCCCCTGCTAGTCGCTTCAGTGGAGTTAGTGTCTCCTACCCCGCAGCCTCCTCCCCCCTCCTCACCCCAGGCAGGGCACCCCGAGATTGCACCACCCCAGGAGCAGCCTTTCTTGTTTGCTAGCTCGGCCCTCTCAGTTGCAGATCCTAGCGGGCCTCAGCTCCAGGAGAGAGAGCTCCCTCGTGACTTCTACAGGTCCGGTCCCTGGGATTACTTGGATGTGGCCGACCTCGAGACCTTCCCAGCTTGCCTCGACATCAGTATCTTCTTGCTCCGCAAAGGGGCGGATGGGAAGATCGCAGCCTTGGCCTCGAGGGATGGACCCAGCTTTGCCTTCACTTTTCTCAGCGACGGCACCGAGAGTTGGACAGACGACTCGGTTTGGGAGGCTCTCAGAGAGCAGACACACGCTCAGATTTGCTCCTGGATAGGCCCGACGGGTGGACAGCTTCTCGAGACCCAGTGGTCCGAGGGTGACGTGCGCCTACAGTGGCGATGCGTCGCCAAGCGTTTCAGATTGATTGTGATCCTCAGGCCCCCTCTGCCTTGGCCCCTCCCCCAGGATGTCAGAGTCTGGACATCACAGAAACTTCGTGCCTTCTACGGGATGACAACCTCAGAGATCTCGAGCTGGCTCGAGAAAGCATTCATCCATGGCACCAAAGGCCTCATGCCTTTGCTAAAAGTTTTAAAGAACGGGTAGGATGACCCCGCCTCCCCCTCAAAACCCTCACAGAAGCGTCTGTGCCTTCATTCCGAACTACCATCCTCTTCATTGACCTTAGCTGCGAGTAGAAAATTGTTCGCAGCCTACCAGTCCTCACCATGAGCTTACACTTTGTTTCCTAGAATGTGAACGGGTTTCATTCTTCTGGCACCCGTGGTACTAGGAAGCTTATCTTAAGACAGGAACTTCAACCAGCAGTGATTGGTCGCTTGGATATGCTCCTGCTCCAGGAGCATAAGCTTTCAGTGGCTCATACCAGTAGTTGTGGGAAGATCCTCCCTGGGTGTCTCACACTTATTGGGAGCCCTCGATTGGCGAACAGGGGAGGAGTGGCGGTGTCTACACGTCCGTCTGCGAGTCGATTGCCCAGGGAGTTTTTGACCATGGTACGTTGATCCCAGGCCGTGCGTTGTGGGTTGGCCTAGAGTTGGTGGGCTCCAAAATAGGAGTCCTCAACATTTATGCACCCACAGATCTCCGACGCAGAGCCACCTTCTAGAGGACATTTACAGAGCTTCTCCCAGACATGGATTCGTGGATTGTTGGAGGTGACTTCAACAATCTTGAGACCTTGGAGGACCAGCCGGGCAGAGGACCAGAGTTTACAGGTATAGCTCAGGCAGAGCAGTCCGCTTGGGACTCCTTTCTCTTTGCGACAGGAGGGAGGAATAGATGGAGAAACCCTGCTTTCCGCTGATGGCAAGGGAGCTTGGACTTCTCGTGGGGTTTCCGCAGGGAAGGGGGCAAACTCCTGGAGAGATTGGACAGATTTTATGTCAGTGATTGGGCCATCAGCAGAGGTGGTCAGGTGGGTGTAGTGCCAGGGACGATGCTCTCCGACCACGTGCCAGTGCTCTTGACACTAGACTCGGCAGCTCAATCCCTTGCCCCCCGTTCGTGTAGGATTCCTGACTCCATCTTTTCTAGGGAGGAGGTGCGCAGTAGTATTGGTAGCCTTTGGGACAGAGATTGGGGCGAGTGCATGGATCTGGCAGAGTCGGTGGCTCAGGCCCTGCAGGAGTCCAGCCAGATTTGCCAGCTAGCAGCCCTTCAGGTTCATCAGGAGTGGTGGGGCAGAGAGAGAGCTCTTCATAGGGACCTCGCCTCCATTCAGTGGCTCCAGCAGGCAGCTCCGTGTTCGGAGGATCTTCGGATCCAGGTCCTTCGAGCCAGAGCCCTTCTTGAGGAGACTCTCCACCGTCGCTCGGAGTTTTCTTATCACACCTCCCTTTCCTACTGGGCTAGGAAGGGCGACAGGATGAGCAGAGAGTTCTTCAAGACGCATGGTCAGAGGGTGGCAGGTGACCAGATCCGGAGTCTTAGAGGACAACGGAGAGCCACATCATTACCGACCAGGAGGAGGTCATGGGGTTGGCTACCGACTTCTATAGGACTCTTTTCTAGCAAAAGCAGCTTGCCCCCCATACCAGACGTTCCCACGAGGAGGTGTGGAGGCACATTCCGGCCCTTGTTCAGGCCAGCATGCAGACGATGCTGATGGCACCATTTACCACCATCGAGATGCAAGAGGCTTTGATGGTTATCGATGGGCAGAAATGCCCTAGTGAGGATGGGCTCTCTAGAGCTTTCTTCACTTCATTCTGGGATCAGATCCATCAGCCCCTCCTTGCAGCTCTCCAGAAGATTTTCAGCAGCGGACATATGCCAGAGAGCCTCTCTTCGGGATTGATCTGCCTCATCCCGAAGGGGGGAGATCGGTAGGAGATCCGTCAGTGGCGCCCGATCACCCTCCTCACCACTGCCTATAAAATCCTTGCCAAAATGATCAGTGCCAGAGTTCGGCCACTACTTCCTGACCTCATCCATGACACTCAGACAGGCTTTGTCCAGGATCGCAGTATCCTGGATAATGTCTTCACCTTCTCAGAGGCAACGGAGTGGGCTCAACACAGCGGGTTTCACTTGGCCATCCTACTTCTCGACTTCTAGAAGGCTTATGATCGAGTGGACTGGTCCTTCCTAGAGGGTACTTTGGAGAGATTTGGATTCCCAATGGGATGGATTCAGGGTATTTCAGCGTTATACAGGACAGCTTCCAGCAGGGTCATCATCGGCGACAGGATGGGAGAGCGATTTCGATTGGAGAGATCAGTGCGTCAAGGTTGCCCACTTGCTCCTTACCTGTTTCTCTTCTTTGCCGAGGTGATGACGCACTATCTTCGTGCGAGGTCGACAGGGATTCGGGGTGTTTGCCTTCCCATCAGGGAGGACACTGAGCTCCTGGACTCGGAGTATGTAGATGACACGGCGCTGTATGTTCAGGATGATGAGATGACGCTGGAGAGGGTGAGGCTGGCCTTAGAGGTCTTCTATTCGGCAGCCGGTGCGAAAATCAACTGGAACAAATCAGTTGGTTTTCTCATAGACCCTGGGGCCTGCTGACAATGGGGGAGGTTTTTGGGTTTCAGATGGATCCCGCGGGGGCAGACTACTAGATATCTCGATTTTCTGGTCAGCCTGGACATCACGCCAGCTCAGCAGTTTCTCCCAGTGCTAGATTCCATACAATGGATGCTGGCTTTTTGGAGCACTGCTAAGCTCTCTCTTGCAGGTCGTGCCCTTGTGGTCAATCAGGTTCTCCTGGCCACGGCCTGGTATGTGGCCTCTTGTTGGTGCTTCTCGCGATCTTGCGTGGCACAACTCAGGAGGATGGTTCGGAATTTCCTGTGGTCCAGAGGGGATGGTCTCAGAGATACCAAAGCCAGGGTAGCCTGGCAGACAGTCATTCTTCCACAGGCTGAGGGTGGCTTGGGGGTCATTGATCCAGAGCTCCAGAGTCAGGCCCTGCTAGGCAAGTTAGCTATCCGCGGTTTGACCTCGGGGGGGCAAACGTTGAAGATGCTACTTCAGCAGGGGATCAGTTCTTGCACCCCGTGCTGAGGAGGAGAGTGGCTACCGTCCCTTAGGTGGATCTTCACCTTTGCACCACTTACCCGCCCCCGTTCCCCACTCATTCATAGCTTGCTCATGGTTTGGAGGCGACTTTGTCTCAGTCTCATCCAGTCGCCTCCTAGCAGTCAGGAGGAGATCGACCGCCAGCCGCTCATCTGGAACGGTCAAGTCAGAGATGCCTCGGGCCTTCAGCTGGGGGGAGAGGTTGCATATCTCGTGGGATGGCTGGATGCGAGGGCCCGCTCGGTCCCTTCGAGTTTGGAGGGACACTTACAGACACTTGGAGATTGTTGCACTAGCAGCCGCAGTCGGGGGCGTCCGTGGAGCTCAGGCGAGGCATACAGAGATAGATGGAGCGATTCCTGCCGGATGGTTGGTTCCACCAGAGATTCAGACCCTCATGCCTGGTGATGCCCGTTGGCTTGGACAGTTCACCCCCCGTGGCATCCCACTGGTTGTTGCAGTTGGCTGGACGACACCTCTGTCTCCTTCTTCGCCGTTTTGGGGGACGGTCGACTCAGGAGAGAGGGTGCGCTCATCGACCCCCTTCTCTTGTGGCAGAGGGTTTGTGTCGTAGGCCTTGTGGGGAAGGTTCGGTAGGTCGATCCTAGAGTAGAGCAGGATCAGCTGCAGTTGTGGCGTCTCTGGCTTTGGGAGGGGCAGGCCCTTTCAGAGCTTGACTGGGACCCAAGAGAGTGGAGAGGGCCAGAGGTTGTGGCAGAGACCAGGGGCCGACCCCTTTCTTCGCTTACAGTACGAAACTCGGCAAGAGCGTTCTCGGGAGGATGCAGAGCAGACGGCCCACCCAGCGGCCCAGTTGGTATGCTCAGGGTATTTCCAGGCTATTTCTGCAGACCTTCTGGAAGGCCTTGTGGGAGAGTTGGCAGCCGCGGAAGATTTCCTACTTCCTTTGGCTACTCGCCCACAAGGGACTTCTAGTGGGGAGCTGGTTGCGGTAGTTTGGTCAGGAAGGACTCTGTCAGATTTGTCATGAGGACGACGAGTCACCAAAGCACTGCCTATGGAGCTGCACTTGCACCGAGGAAGTGTGGAGGTGGGCCTTCAGGATCCTTACTCGTGCAGCACCAGAGTTAGGTTTGATCACGTGGGGCACGTTCTGCTGGTGCTCTGCTGGTGCAGCACCACACCTGGCTATCACCAGTTGTTCGAGGCAGGCCCGCAGGACCCTATGTTCCTCATCACATAGGGGACTTGGGGGCCGCTTGAGGGCATCCCGCAGCACTTGGCAGAGGTGGACACAGGATCTCAGGTGAGGCAACCAGTCTGGGAGATTATTAGCAGCATCGTTGGATGGCACATTTGGACCTCGCGCTACGCGCAGATCCTCAGAGGTACCTCCCCCTCGACTGCCCAGGTCATGGCCGACATCTAGAGCGAGATTATCCACATGCTCAGAGGTCAATGGGACCAGATCCAGGGGGACTGCCGGGCTCTGGCCGGGAGAAGCGGAGACGTTTCCTCCGAGATTGGGATACGCAGGGCCTCTTCTTCAAGCATACATCTCAAGGCCTTCAGTAGCGCTACTCACTACCTCTCTGGCTGTTTATTCACACCCGCCTGATCCCTCCGTGAGAGAGAGCTTTTTTATTCCTCTTAGGGCTGCGTCTGATTTGTGAACGCAGCCCCGTCAGCTGCAAAACTGACCCCATGTATTCTTGTTTTCGAAGTAATATAATCAGCACTATTTTTTTGGAAAAAATAAATAAATAAAGCATTGCTTCTGCTGGATGTCAATAGAAACAAAACTCCAGTGGTCACTGCGTAAGGAAAAAAGCATTAAGAAATCAAAGGCTACAAGAGTTCACAATCTTAAAGAAGAATCTCAAAAGAAGCAGTCACCCACATACCTGTTATGGTATGGAAGTAGCAAAACATCAATAACTTCAAAATTGCAGTGTCTGAACCAGTTGGAAATACCGATGGGAGTTTCCTTTGCATCTCTTAACTTAGAAGAAATGGTAGGATCAATAATATGGACTATATGTTGTACAGAGGGGTGAAGCCAGCTTCTCATCATGCTGCATAGGACCAAAAAATAATTAGGGTAGGGTATAAAGGAGGTACAAGGAGGATTGTTTTGCAAAAAATGTAAAATAATAGACACTTACTAGAGCATTGCAAGAATGATAGTATCTGAGCAATACTCATTCTTATGAGCCAATGCTGCCAAGCATGGTTTTGTCAAGTTAAAATCATTCACTGAAAATTCATCCTCAATATGGACAACTATATTAGGGCCCAGCTCCTGCAACCTAGAATTTGATTGGAGATGGATATGAATAGAACCTAGAAGTTTGCAACAAAATGCGAGGAGAGTGCTTTATCCATCTCTAGATAGCCCATATCGCATTTTGCTGCAAATTCCTGTTGTTGACACATTCCTCATGAAAAGCTTCACTCAGCTCCAGCCTTTCTCTTGCATATCAACTCATACTATCTAGGAATCAATGAGATGAACCTAGTGTTTGATTTGACATGGATGTCAATAGAACTGGAGAATTTGCAACAAAATGCGAGGAGAGTGCTTTATATTTTCCAAATGGTCCTACATCGCGTTTTCCTGCAAATTCCTGTGTCTCTTTTGGTTCTCACTTCTACCTCATTGTTTTGCTATCTTTGGCCCTGTGGAATTCTTCCTTGATGATGATAAATGTTTTTGCTTTGGAACAGTTGACTCCCAGGCCCCTCCTTTCAAGAGGAAGCTGGACTTTTCTGCTGCTATTATTAGACCACAGCAATCACCAGGTGAGTCATGAGAGCTCATGAAGGAATTATCTGGTGATATCCTATGCATTCCCTGATTGCATATGTCAGCATATAGAATTCAATGTATATAAATTTTGGAACAGGCAAAAGGAAGAGACTGGAGCAGAATGCTGATTCTTCCATCTCAAAACAAAAGGAACCAAAAGAGGACAAGTCTCCAGATTTGCTCCTATTTGAGTTTCTTCACAAATGCAAGGCTCAGAGGAACTTCCACATATACCACAGTATTTTCAACATGGAGTTCACAATGAGCTCTGTACTGGAGCATCACAAAGATTTTCTTTCATACCATTGGGATACCTTCAAACAACTGGCAGAGGCAGGAAGAATTGTGGAAGGTGAAAAGGTTTTTGTGCATATAAATCATATTGTCTCCATTGACAGGCTGAGGTACCATGTGAATAGAAGATTTGACAGCTTGCCTGATTAATATAAATTCAACTGTAACTTGCACACCAGAAAGTGCAGAGTGCTTGAGGAAACCATGGCATTCCTTATGTACATTGTCTTCAGTCAGGACTCTCTAGATGAACAAGGGCAGGAGGCTGAAGAAGAAGACACATCTGAAGTAGAGGAAAAAGAGGATGTTCCTTTGGTAACAGAAATGGCAGAGCAAGAAGAAGATATCAACCTCCAGGATGAGGGGCTGCAAGTGGCTGCTCTTGACCTTGTTCAACTAAGGACAAAAACTCTTAGGGGAGCACAACCAATTGAAGATTTTGATGTTCAGAGTAGCAACTATGTAGTGCCCATGCTTCCAGGTGTCTTGATTGGTGGAAAAGATTATGTTTTCCTCCATGATATAGAGTGTATGTTCAATTTGAGGGAGAACTATGCCATTTCCCTTATTGCCCAGGCGTCAAGGCTTGACAAGGAGGTTGGCATAGAGGATGACCATTCACTACTGGCTTTGGATATAATTTTTGATCCTGCAGAGGCCCTTACTTTTTGTTTCAAAGAGGCTGAAAAGTTCCAAGAGCCAGGTGAAGCTGCCTTCCAGCTCACACAGGAAGCTATGAATCTCTCAACACTATACACAGAAAAGCTTAAAGAAGAGGCTGGACTGGAGGGGAGAGGAATAAATCTTTGGAAAGATGAACTGCTTGTTGCTGATGAAAATGAGAAGGTACGATCTTATTACTTCAATTCAAATACTTTGTCTTCTGCTTAAATGTTTTGTAGGTTGTGTATTGTCTCACTCCAATCTTTTGATATGTGGCAGCTATAAATTGAGGATGACACATTCCTCCAGAGATCAAGTGGAAGCAGGCCGGCTGGGTTTCGCAAACTATCAAGCCTAGCTCATTATATTCATGATCTAGGCAGTGCTAAGATCTTGATTTACCATAGGCAGTTGAGCAACAATGGAGAAGCCATTGTTTACTTCTTAAAATGTTTGTCCAGGGTTTTAGGTGGACATGATCTTTCATGGCAAAAGGAAAAGATCATTTTGATAGAGAGGTTGTCTGCCATAGATATATTTGGAGATTATGTGAATAAGCAGGCCTCTAGGGCCTCTTACTTTTTGTCTTACACTTCTTATGCATTAGCATGTGGTGTTAAGGAGCCCAAATGTCTAGAGGGCTATGGAAAACACAAGCTCATAAGGTTTCGAGAGCCACCCATGATTGCATCAGGCGACACAATCCAAGAAGAAGAACACGTGGAGACAGCTGAAGAAAAGGATACCCCTACCAGACAAGCAACAGAGGCAAGCATTGATAAACAGACAGTCGACATCAAGCCAATAAGGAAGAAAAAGACTCCAATCAAGATCAAAAAGAGAGTTCCGATCAGCAGGCCCTGGGAGAAATAGGATTTAGTCATCAAATATAGCACAAACATTATATTGAAGTTGAACTGATTTGTACAAAGTCTTTAATGTCTAGTATGATCTTGTATAAATGAACAATAATTTGAAGATGAAATGATTTGTACATTTAGATAGAGTGGTGTCATTAAATAGACAGAGTGGTGTGATTAAATATTAAACAAACAATATATTGAAATTGTGAACAAATTGTATTACATTTAGATCACATGTTTCACAAAAGAAATACTGTTGATGGAGTCTCAAATCATATAGGCATAACACCAAGAGTCACTTGTTCCACAAAAAAAAATTCTATTGATTGAGTTTGAAAACATGTGGACATAACACCAATAAGTTACAAATGAGTCCTATTCATGTTTACTTGTCCATTTATGGTTTCTAAATATCTTCGATTCCCTCCATTGTCTATGTCTCTCTGCTGCCATTGAATTGTCTAGAGTTTGTCTTCGTCTTTGCTTTTGGGCTAGAAGAAAAGCAAGCTTGATTTTGGAGCTAGCAACTTTTCTTTTAGCATGCAGCCTCTGTAGTATGCCTCGGTAAAACCATTGGAAGACTTCCTTCAGACTATTTGCCTTTTGACTCCCTCCATAGTGTTATGTGTGTCTGAAAAATGCATTACGTGCCATGTAGTGAGACTTCTCCATGCCTTGGGTAGACCAAATTGCTGGGCATTCATACTTTTTGACAAAATAGGGAAGGTGGTTGTAGATGATATGCTGTAAGACATAAGAATGCATAGTAAGTAATAAAAAAAAGAGGATCACACTTAAGTAAAAGAAGAAGACAAAACCTTACCATGTAGTGAGTTATATTGCAGGCTGTCCATGCGTCTTTCATTGACTTCCCAAAATGTTTAATTGCCTCCTCAAAGTTCTTGTAATCACTCTTTGTCCATGTTACTTTGTCACAGAACATGAAGAGTTGATCAAGAGACCTCCACACCTCTGCCTTCACATTTCGTGCTTCCCCATCTGCCTCATGATCTTTCACAGCATTATGGACTTGCTTCCACAATCCATAATTAATCTTTGAGACTATTCTACCTTGCCTTACTTGCTTACTGTGTTTGGGTCGAGACAAGAATCTTCTTGCCTTAACACCACCAATAGAGGGCTTGATTGGTACCTCCTTGCCATTGGTAGACTTTTTAAAATCCTTTGTGATTTGAACATCTCCTCCATGCAGACCTATATCGGATAACACTTTTTCCAATGCTTGAAGAGCATCCTTTCTATTTTTTTCGGGATGGAGTTTCCAAGCAAATCCAATATACAAAAATACCAATTTCTCAATAATTCGACATAGACCATGCAATGTGCAGATGTGAACATTACATAGTGGAATGTCCAGAATGGCCTTGAAGTCAGGGTCAACTTTATCTCTATTAGGTGCTCTCTTCCACCATTTGGAATCCATTACTTGAGCTGATTCTTTGCAGTAAAGACAAGGAGACTTTGAATTGCCTCCTTTACTAACGTTATACATGCACTTAAGTGTTTTAAGATCCCCGGCCATGTGCCACTCTACTTGAAAATCACCTTTTCCTACAACATGGAGATTCTCGCCTTGCACTTGTCTTTTGATTATTCTTGATATTTCCATGTGGTGAAACACCCAATCTAGTGTTTCATGGTCTTCTGTCTTCACCTGCTAGATTATAGAAAACAAAAGTCTTACTATAACATATTTGAAAACAATGACCAAAATCAAGTACAAAACAAAAAATGATCATACCTGGAACGAGCCTAACCACCATATGTGTTTCTCCGACTGCACACTAAAATACTTAGAACTCGCTTCAGTCAATGATGTATCAAGTGCTCCATTCATCAATGTAATAGTAACTCTTTCCATTTTCTTTTCCTTTACAACCTCACACTCATCTAGTTTGATAACAAATTTCAAAATGCCTTTGCACTCCTCAAATCTTATTCCATAAAGCTCGACCATTCTTCTTTGAAGTTGTTGTAGATCTTATAAATATATTGTTCCAAGGATCATACACAATGGTTCCTTTACCACCATGAAATATTTCTTCAATATGGATATATTGCCCAATAAATTCATCTATACTTTCATTCAAATGACCTCTTATCCTCCACACGGTTGCTGGATTATCTTATTCCTTTCTGAATTGACAGTTCTATAGTCCTTACTGACAGTTTTGAGCCACGTTTCTGTATTTTACTATTTTTTAGGTCTTTTAGGAGAGAAATAAATCAAAAAATAGTGAATTTCTTACAGGGCCCCAAAATGAGCTCCCTTTTTCCCTAATGCCCTCCTCTCAACATCAAGCCTCACCATTGCTAGCCACCCCCTCATGTAAACAACAAACCTCAACATCAAAGAAGAAGAAGATGCTATCCAACAAGGAAGGTACATTATTAATGGGTTTCCACAAGACTACTCAAGGCCCAAGGATATTACCCTGGCAACTCTTATATATGGGTTCCCAAGAGCAATCAATATCCCATTCATGCTTCTAAATGCACACCCTCACCATTGTAAAAGTAGGAGCAAAGCCCCAAATCTATCAATACAAAAGCATCAATGAGTGGAGATGCACCAGTAGTAGTCATACAAGAACCTACTCTGCAAAGATACCAAGAACAGCGAGAACCTGCTTTCAAGGATAAGGGAAAAGCACCAATGTAGGAGGATAAAATTCAAGGGAGTTCATCTACCTCCTCTCGAGTAGTTACACAAGAACTTGTCTCAAAAAGGGAGATAGTAACACAAGAACCTACTCGATCGCAAGTCTATCAAAAGAGATGTCAATTTATTGCATCATCTTTAGGGCAACTAGCAGTAACACAAGAACCTATCTTGGCCAAGACAAAATCTGAATCCACGTTGGGAGCCTCAAAATAACCTTCCTTACTCAAAAATATGGCATCTATCATCAAGGAAGCTACGCAAGAGGAGCGCAAGAGTCGGCCACACAAGTAATGCCCATCACAACGGGGATGAGGAGAGGATAAGTAGAAGAGTGGTTGCATGGTGACATTGAGAGGGGAGATGAGCTTGAAGGGTGTGAGGGTGCAATGAAGCATATGTTTTCGTTTTAAGATTGAGCAAGCAATGACACTTTTTGAATTCTTTGGTTTTTGAGTCTCTTGCAAATGATAATTTATATCTTTCATTTACTTTTATCTTCTACTTTTCTGTTGTTGTGCTACAAGCAGGAATTTTTACTTGATTTCAACTCAAGAGAATGTAATTGATCTAAAGTGCTCATAGCAAATCCAAATTGATTTAGTTGTCACTACGCTTAGATTTACACTAGCCAATCATGAAGGCTTACATCAACCTAGGGGAGGAGTGGCAAGGGGACAAGGGAGGAAGACGTGAGGGTTCCAAAAGGTAGTCGAGTAGAAGCAGGAAGGTGAAGGGAAGGCAGAGGGGGAGGTGTTGCTTAGGATTGGAAGGCCAACATCAATAGCATGCTAGGTTGTATTTTTTAGGAGGAGGGGAGCATGGCGATGGAGGGAGAGACTAGAAGTGAGAGTTTGGGGGGGGAGGTAGAGAAGACGGGGTAGGGAGAGGGAGATAGTGAGTGAGGGGGGGACTGAGTGGATGGGTGGAGGTGGGCTGATGGTGAGGTGGGGCAGGGGGCTTAGCTTAATTAGTCAATCTATGATACTTTAGAAAGTAATTAATTGCATTATGAGAAGTTGAGCCATTATGTCCCCATGGAGAAATTGATTCCATCGAGGTAAAGAGAAAGGCCTTTGTCTCATGTGTAGGCCTTTGTCCCCTTGGGTTTGGGCATTTTGGTCTCAATTTGGATTATAAGTAGATAAATATGATGTTCAGTGGTGGTGACTTGGTTTTAGAAGAGTGACGAGGGAAGTACTACTACTATTGTTGCTGTTGCTACTACTATTGCTACTATTGCTGCTACTACTATTGCTCTACCAATGCTATTGCTACTACTACTGCTATTGCTACTGCTACTGCTACTGCTACTACTACTGCTACTACTACTGCTACTGCTACTGCTACTGCTATTGCTACTGCTGCTACCACTGCTACTAACATTGCTACTACTACCACTGCCACTACCACTACCACTACCACTTCCACTTCCATTGCCACCACTGCCACTACTACTATTGTTTCTATTGTTTCTGCTACTGCTGCTACTACTACTATTATTGCTACTTCTATTGTTACTGCTACTGCTAGTGCTACTGCTACTGCTACTGCTACTGCTACTACTACTGCTACTGCTACTGCTACTGCTATTGCTGCTATTGCTGTTGCTGTTGCTACTACTGTTGCTGCTACCACTGCTACTAACATTGCTACTAATACCACTACCACTTCCACTTCCAGTTCCACTTACATTGCCACCATTGCCACTACTACTATTGTTTCTATTGTTTCTGCTACTGCTACTACTACTACTGTTACTGCTATTGCTACTGCTATTGCTACTTCTACTACTACTTTTACTATTACTGCTACTGCTACTGCTACTACTACTACTGCTGCTACTGCTACTGCTACTTCTACTTGTTGAGATATCGAGCTCCACTCGTGATATGCCAAGGTGGCCGTTGTGCATTTATGTCACCGACTTGTTAGTTGCAGATGTGGTTGGTACACCACCCATGAATAATAGCTGGAGGACAACTATCTTTATGTACTCTAGTTAGTGGCTCAGTTAGTATGCCACCTTTGGTAGCTGAGTTTGGTTTGAGACCCACATAAAGGGTTCACCTATTCTTTTGTACTTAGAGTTCTTTTGGCTTTCAAAACTAAGAAGAGGAAAACTGTTTTCAGCCTCCACCTTTGTGTATATTCCCCCATTCTGTATGTGAGAAAGCTACAAGTGAGACTCCTTCCTTCTCTCCCACTCTCTTCACATGGTATCAGAGCTCGGTTCGTGGTAAGGAGCTCAAGAAAGCAAACCAAGTTCGCGGTGTCTTGGTAAGAAGATCAGTGTTGCTTTCCTTTTTTGAGTTTCGGAGCAAATCTCTGCAGGTAGCACAATCGGAAAGTGCAAGAGTGCACTGTCTCAGATTGGGACGCCCTTCGCGGTGTGGTGAAGCCCTCGATGACATTATTTTTTTTTATTCGAGGCCATTTCAGGGCCCGTTTTGGTGGCGGAAGTTTTCCACAAGCACTCAGAAAAGTGCCTTGTTTTTGTTATGCGACCACTGTTCTGCAGGTCGGTGAAAAGTTGCTACAGAAATTGCATCATATGCCTATGCACATAGATATTAGGAGTGACAGAATCATTCTTATTTCCTGTTGATGCAAAATCGTCACTAGGAAGTGACTGTGTGGTCAAATACCACTTTCATTAGTTTTGCAGATTTGCCCTTGTGAGGCAGAAGTTGTGTTTTTTGCAGTGACAGAATATTTTTACTGTGTTTTGTAATGGCGTATGATGCTCTTTCATAGATAGTCACTGAAAAGCTTGACAAGAACAACTTCCAAGCATGGAAGTTTAGAATGACGAATGTCCTTAAGGGAAAAAGCTATTGGGAGTTCATTACTAGAGCTGAACAAGAACCAGTTATTCCTAATGTTCCCAATCAACAGGAGTTGCATGCATTTAAAGGATGGCATGAGAGAGCTAGAAAAGTTATGTACTGGCTGTCTATCAATATTTTAGATTCTATGATTGTGCATATTCAGGATGCAAGCACGCCAAAGGAGGCGTGGGATACTTTGACAAAAATGTATAGCACAAATACACAAGCTAGGAAAATGTAGCTCAAGCAGGAGTTGCATAATGTGCAGAGAGAAAATATGAGCATCAATGACTACCACATGAAGGTGAAGAAGATTGCAGATGCACTTGCTTCTATTGGGTCGCTAGTGGAAGATGATGATTTAGTTTCTGTGACCTTGAATGGTCTAGGAAAGGATTATGCATAGTTCCGGACATCCATTGCCGTTCGTGAGAATTTTCCTGATTTTGAGGAGTTGATTGCTCTTCTAATTTTTGAAGAGCAGAGAAATGGTGGTGCATCTTCTTTAGGAGGAACTTCAAAAGAAGTTGCCTTCTACTCAAATTATGGACTCAGGTGCATCAAACCACATGACAGGTCATGCAGAATGGATGCAGGATGCAAGGATGGAAAGACCAGGATTTGTGGAGATTGGTGATGATACTGCACATCCTATTGTGTAGATTGGTAAAATTCCTTTGTCTATGCAGGATGGGAAAAGGAAATACCATGTGTGATGTATTTCATGTCCTGTATATCACCAAGAACCTGGTTTTTGTTGGTCAAATGGTTGAGCAGGGCTTGTAGGTCATATTTAATCCTCATGGATGCTTTGTTGAGGATATGAAAATTAAAGGTCGCTTGATAGCAAAAGGGAAGAAGAAGGGCAAGATGTTTACGTTGGATGCGGACATGCCTGAATTGAGTGCAGCAATGTTTGCACATGGGACCGGTGTAGTTGCAGATATTGATATCTGGCATAAACGCATTGGTCATGTTAATGTACAGCGACTTAAATTAATGTAGACCCAAAATATTGTTGCAGGATTGCCTAAGTTCAAGGTTGCAGAAATGCATAAGGTATGTGAAGCCTGTCAATTTGGAAAACAGGCAAGGAAACCATTTCCTAGACATGTTCAAGAGAGTAAGAGGCCATTGGAATTAATCCTCTCATGTGTGGACTACTAAAGCTGCATCTATTGGAAGCTGTCATTATTTTGTCGCTTTTATTGATGACTACAGCAGAAACGTTTGGGTGTATTTTATTAAAAATTAAAGTGAAGTGTTTGGGCATTTCAAAGCTTTTAAAGCATAATTGAAAAAGGAACAGGCTTGCAAATAAAATGCCTAAGGTCAGATGGAGGGGGAGAGTACCTCTCAAATGAGTTTGCAAGGTTCTTGCAGGAGCATGGCATAAAGCAGCAATATTCATGCAGTCATACCCCACATCAAAATGGACTTGCAGAAAGGAAAAACAAGCATATTGGAGAGGTATCTCATGCCATGCTCAACGAAAAAGACCTGCCAGATTATTATTGGGCTAAAGCAATTGCTACAGCAGTCTACACAATGAATAATAGGACTCCCACTACAGCAATACATGGCATGACGCCAGAGGAGAGCTATACTGGTGGGAAACCAGATATTTCTCCTTTGAAAGTTTTTGGTTGCATTGCCTATGTTCATGTGCCAGATGAGTTGAGATCCAACTTGGATCCAAAAGCTGAGAAGTGCATCTTTATTGGTTATTCTCTATAGCAAAAAGGGTATAGATGTTATAACCCTTCTACTCGTAAGTTTACAGTGAGCAGAGATGTTGTTTTTTATGAGATGAGCAACTGGTATAAACCAGTAAATGTGATTGATGATGTAGATGCACAAAATGGTAATGCTGCACAGAATTCACAGCAGCAATCACAAAATATTAGTGGACCTGTAGTGTCCTCTAGCAGTGGTTCACATACTTCGCCATGGATAGGCAGATTGAGATCAGGAGGATCTCCTCAAAGCAATGCAGATAGTGGTATGCAAGTATCATGAAAAGGAAAAGAGAAAGTAGATCAGCCCATGGTTGATGTGAATGCAAGTCACTCTTATGTGGATGGTGAATCTAGTGGCTCATAACAGAGCCTTGATGATGAGTTGGGTATTCCTTCTATTGTTACACCTGGAGTAAGGAAGATAAGGGATGTTTTGAGAGCACCTGGTAGTGAGCCTATTTTGCACAGGTCTACCAGAGCTAGGTATCCTATGGATAGGCTGAAATATGTTGGATTTACAGCCATTCACTATGCCTATATGGTCAAAGTGATACATGAACCAGAACCCACTTCTTTTGAGCAAGCCATGGGAAAAGAAAAATGGGAGAAAGCCATGGATGAAGAAATGGATGCCTTGGAAGCAAATGCTACATGGGAATTGGTGCCTTTGCCTAAATACAAGAATGCAATTGGCTGCAAGTGGGTTTATAAGGTGAAGCACAATGCAGATGGTTCTATGAACAAATACAAGGCAAGATTAGTTGTCAAGGGGTATGCACAGACATATGGCATTGATTATGAAGAAACATTTAGTGTGGTTGCAAGGATGGCAACCATAAGAGCAATCATTGCTATGGCTGCATCAAAGGGATGGTCTTTAAATCAGATGGATGTAAAGAATGCTTTCTTGCATGGTGATTTGCAAGAAGAGGTCTATATGGAGCAGCCACTAGGTTATGTTCATGATGTTCATCCTAAGTTTGTTTGCAGGTTGAAGAAATCCTTGTATGGCTTGAAGCAAGCACCCAGAGCATGGGCTGACAAGATAGGACAGTATCTTGTCACTATTGGCTTTCAGATTTCCAAGGCAGATTGCTTACTTTATGTGAGAAAAACAGAGAAAGGCATTATGCTGCTTGTCATTTATGTTGATGATTTGATCATCAGAGGTGATAGTGATGAAGATATCCTTCATGTGAAAATGCTATTGAAGCAGAAGTTTGAGATGAAGGATTTGGGAGAGCTGCGTTACTTCTTGGGCATTGAGGTGATTAGATCCGCAAGTGGGATATGGCTCTTACAGAGGCAGTATGGATTGGACATGCTGTCCAAATATGGGATGGCAGGCTGTAAGCTTATTTCAGTTCCTTTGGAGTAGAATGTGAAGTTGAGCGCAGATGCAAGTGAGCTTCTAGAAGACCCTACTATGTACAGATGCATAGTAGGAAGTTTGATCTATATGACTATCACCAAGCCAGATTTGAGCTATGGTGTTAGGTTGGTAAGTCAGTTTATGCAGGCTCCAAGGAAACCGCATTTGGATGCAGCTAGATGCATACTGAGGTATGTGAAGTCCACACTGCAGTATGGACTATTTTATGAGACTGGGTTCAAATATAGTTTCATGGATACACTGATGCTGATTGGGCTAGTAGTATTTATTTCTGATAGATGATCTACCAGTGGATATGTGTTCTCTTTTGGGAGTGCTGCAGTCCCTTGGAGCAGCAAGAAACAGCCTACAGTTGCCTTGTCAAGCACAGAGGCTGAGTACAAGGGTACAACAATGGCTACATGTGAGGCAGCTTGGTTGCATAAGCTACTTTATGATATGCATCAGTCTACAGATGGGCCAGTTGTCATTTATTGTGATAACATTCGCAGTATACACTTGGCAAATAACCCAGTCTATCATGCTAGAACAAAGCACATTGAGGTGCATTATCACTATGTGCGGGAGAAGGTTCTAGTAGATTTTATTGATCTAGTTTATGTCAGCACAGAGGATCAGGTAGCTGACATATTCATGAAGGCATTGGGCGCAGAGAAGCTACGCAAGTTCAGAGACCTGCTTGGTGTGCAAGAATTGGGATTGAGCTTGAGGGGGAGTGTTGAGATATCGTGATATGCCAGGGTGACCATTGTGCATTTATGTCACCGACTTGTTAGCTACAGATGCGGTTGGTACACCGCCCATGAATAATAGCTAAAGGACAGCTATCTTTATGTACTCTAGTTAGTGGCTCAATTAGTATGCCACCTTAGGTAGCTGAGTTTGGTTTGAGACCCACATATAGAGTTCACCTATTCTTTTGTACTTAGAGTTCTTTTGGCTTTTACAACTAAGAAGAGGAAAACTGTTTTCAGCCTCCACCTTTGTGTATATTCCCCCATTGTGTATGTGAGAACTTCTGCAAATGAGACTCCTTCCTTCTCTCCCACTCTCTTCACACTACTACTACTGCTACTACTGCTACTCCTCATCCTACTACTACACACACATGCGCGCACATGTGTGCATGTACTGTGCAGTCTGGTGGTGAATCATGTGTTGTAGGGATCTTGCAGGAATGCTGATGGAGCCTCCTACTCCATGTTACTACTTGTGGGAGCAATGCAAGCACTGATGGTCTAAGAGTGTCACATAAATGGCTCCCGAAGTTGTTGCAATGTGAATCCTCATGGGAAGAGAGGGGGGGAAGAGGGGAATTGCAAGAGTGAGAGGGAGAAGAAGAGGGGAAGGGAGTGGGGAGTAAGAAGCAAGAGAGGGGAAGGGGGATGAGAGGCATTCATGAAGGCAAGGGCAAGAATAACATAAACAACAATCGTGAAAGAAGTGGGAGCTTGTATTCCTCAAATGTGCATATGACAACTACAGACCAAAGTTTGACTTTTGGCCTTTTATAAAAGTCACCCTTTCAAAGGGTCAACCCTATGGTCTGAATCCACTTCCTACTATTCTACTATCTTATTTATAGTATTATAACCTTCTTGGGACACTATAGCTCCAAGGCAGCTTCTAACAAAATTAATTGTGGGTGCATTGTGCATATGTACAAGAGTTTACAGGAAGGCGTAAAATGTGACAATGTTAACTAGGTGATGTGCCCCTTCCTCATCCATGGATCAAGATGTTGAAAGTAAGCCAAAAGTTTGTATTGTCTGGATGAGGGCATGCCAATCAAGGAGTCACATAGAGATCTGGAAAAAGAGAAAATGGGGCCGCCAAAAATGAGTGTCATGCATGTCCTCAAAAGTGCGTCTATGATGAGCATGAAGGTTGTACATTATTCAAAGGTACATGCAGAAGACTTGCTTATATGAGGGGCCCTCATTTGGATCAAAGACACTCATAAAAAATATTTAATCATCTTTCTTCCACATTCAGAGCCTTCTTGGGAATATCCTTTAGCCAATAGCCACCCAGGAAAAGTGAATTGAGATGATGACTACATGATTCAAGACTTCTGCATATGTTTCAATAAATTGTTGCATCTAAAAGGTGAGCCCATACATAGTTGCCACCTTTGGAAAGTCAAAGCATGGAAAATTTTCTAACACATTAGGATTTTCCTAGTCTACCAGAATAGGCTTCATTTCCAACAGCGACAATGGAGAAGCATATAGGTTGGGGTGGATATGGCAGTCTTGAGATGCATTACAATACATATTTAAATATTGGGATTACTTAAGAAAGAGATCTACCGAGCTGGATGTATTCCATCTTCTATGTCATGATAAGCACAATTTGGGGATTAGGATCCACATAAGCTCCTCTAGTCTTAGGTTTGTTTGTAGCCTACCACTTCCAAAAGGTCTTTTCGATAAAAGTGGTCAGAGCCCAAATTACCATGATATTGATAGCTTTTAGATCAAAAATTTATAGTTTACCCTTCCACATACTTAGATTAGTGAGGTCTTTGAAAGGCTCGCACTTATGCAAAACCTAGTACCACTTGGGGTGATCAAGAGGTATGTCTTCTATATGATCTTCCCCCTTAGTTGGGAAGTGGTCTAGTTCTATTGACAGTGGGCCTGTGGAAGGTGTTTTGCTAGTATGAAGGTTGGGCAGAAAATAGTTTGGACGTGTTTGGTAGAAAATTCAATAGGCTGCTGTGAAATGTGTCCTGGAGATGTCTCCGTGGAGGTGTCTCCAATGACCCAATGTGTGTGCTAGTGGAGGGTTGTGAGGATGATGGTTATGTGGAGGGGGTAGGGGTAGAAGGGTTAGGGAAATTAAGGTAAAACACTTATTTCATTAATTTTGGACTCATATGTCTACATTTGGACTATTCCTAAAACTCCTTCCCAAATGAAAAGTTTACTTTATGAAAATGTTGTTCTAGAATCAAAAGTTTACTTTTTGGCAGTGTCATTTCCGCGTAATAAATTTTAGAATATCTCTCTATAATGTTGCACTTAATAACAATTTAAATTAATAAACTAATAAAAAATAATAGTTTAATTACTCTTAAATTAATAAAAGCAATTTAAATGTATGAAAAAATTATATGTATGCATGCATGCATGTATGTATGTATGTATGTATGTATGTATGTATGTATGGCCCATGCATGACATTAATTTACCATAAGAGTCCTCCAAAATCTTCAAGATATCATAACGGCATTAACAAACACATTTTGAGAGTTTAAAAACTCTAAAATCTGGTAGATATGGAGTTACACACAACGCTGCACATGCATGCATGGAACGTGCATGTCCTTGGTTCATCGATCAAAGGCCATTGATACATATGGTGGGACCAGTGCACTGCACTATCCATGTGGCATGGGCATGCCCGTAAGACTTTTATATTTATATTTATATAGTTAAGGTCCATGTATGAGATTAATTTACCATTTGAGTCTTCTAAAATCTCCAAGACTTAATAACAGTGTTAATAGACACCTTTTAGAATTTAGAGTTTTGGAACTCAAATCGCCAAGACTTAATAATGGTGTCAACACCTTTCAAAGTTTTTGTAGAAATCCTAGTATAATTTTTCATTTTAAAGAATCTTCATTTAAAGTTTAACTTTTTCTTAACCTATTATTAACTTTAATAAATAAAAATCATTTAAAACCATGGATAAAGTATATATGTGTGTGTGTGTGTGCGTGTGTACGTATGTATGTATGTATGTACATACGTACATATATATAAAGTCCATGCATTATACTAATTTACAATGAGAGTCCTCTAAAATCTCCAAGACTTAATAACGGTGTTAATAAACACCTTTCAGAGTTTCAGAACTCTAAAATCTCCAAGAGTTAATAACAATGCCAATAAACACCATTCAGAGTTTCAAAAAGTAAAAATGGTATAATCTCAAAGAACTTTATAATGGTGCCAATAAACACCTTGCAATAGTTATAAAGAATTTTTAAGAAAACACCTTCAAATGATGTATCTTGATGGAGGGGGAAAGAGAGAGATTTTTTTTTAATTAAAATTAAATTTTTTATTTTATTTTATTTTGTTTTGTTTTGTTTTGTTTTGTTTTATTTTATTTTTATCACCGCCTCCGCGTTGCCAATCTCTTGGACAAGGGAGGGAGGAAGGAGAGGAGAAGGGAAGAGAGAGGGAGAGAAGGCAGGAGAATGGGAAGAGAGAGGGAGACAAAGGAGGAGAAAGGGAAGGAAGAAGGAGAGGGGGAACGGAGCACAATGCGAGGGAGAGAGAAAGGGAGGGAGAGAGGAGATGAGAAAGAGGGGAGAGAGAGAGAGAGAGAGAGGGATAGAGGGAGGGAGAGACGGGGGGAGAAAGACGGAGGGAGAGAAGGGAGGAGAAAGGAGAGGGAGAGGGAGAGGGAGAGGGAAGGGGAAGGGGAAGGGGTACACAACACAAGAGAGAGAGAGAGGGAGAGGGAGCACAACACAATGCAAGGGAGAGGGAGAGGGAGAGAGGAAGGAAGGGGAACACGATGAGAGGTAGGGTGTGATTTAAAAGGGAGAGGGAGAGGTGAGAGTCAATATACTTCCCTCAAGGAATTCAAACTTCCTGCTCTAAAATTCAAGCTTCCCTCTTTCATTCCCCCCTTTTCCCCATTCCCCCCTTCCCCCATTCCCCATTGCCCATTGCCCAATCCCCCCTTCCCCTCCCCCCCCCTTCCCCCCTTTTTGTCCCCCCTCCCTCCCTCCCCCCTTCCCCTTCCCCCCCCCTTCCCCCCTTCCCCCTTTCCCCCCATTCCTCCCCCTCTCTCCTTTTTCCCCCCCTTTCCCCTCCCCTCCCCCCCCCCCCCCCTTTCCCCCTCCCCCCCCCCCTCTCCCCTTTTCCCCTCCCCTCCCTTTTTCCTCCTCCTCCCCCTTTCCTCCTCCCCCTCCCCCCCCCCCTCTTTCCTCTCCTCCATTTGATTAATTTCCTTTCTTCCCTACCCTAAATCCTAAACCGTGATCCCTATAGCCTAAACCCAAATTCCTATACCATAAACACTATTTCCTATAACTTAAACCCTAAAACCTATACCTTAAATCCTAAACCCTATACCCTATATCCTAAACCTTAAGCCAAAAAATAGTATTTGAGGTGTGCTATTTGACCGTGCACATAACTGATGCACATGATTCTTTGCACATGCATCAATCAAATCTATGTTAAAGCATGTGCAAAGTATCATATGCATCGGATATGCTTTTGATGGTCAAAGTCCTCACAAATTCCATTTTTCACCAAGTGTTATGCACAACCATCAAAAAATAGTATTTGAGGTGTGTCATTCAAATGTGCACATAACCGATGGGCATGATACTTTCTACACACATGAATCCAACCTATGTTAATGCACGTACAAATTATCATGCCGATTGTATATGCTTTGGATGGTCAAAGTCGCCACAAACCCCATTTTCCATCAAGTGTTATGCACAACCATCAAAAAATATTATTTGAGCTGTGTTATTCATACGTGCACATACCTGATGGAGATGATAATCTTCACTTATGTCAATCCAACATATATCAAGGCCTGTACAAAGTATCCTGGCCATCGAATATGCTTTGGATGGTTAAACTTGCCACAAACCCCATTTTTCACCAAGTGTTATGCACAATCGCAAAAAAACATGCTCTGAGGTGTGTTATTCAAACATGCACATACCTGATGGTCATGATACTTTGCACATGTATAAATATAATCTATTTTGAGTTGTCTACAAAGTATCATGCCCATAAAATATTCTCTAGATGGTCAAAGTCACCACAAACCCCATTTTTCACCAAGTGTTATGCACAACCGTAAAAAAATAGTATCTAAGGTGTGTCATTCGAATGCGTTCATACCCAATGGTCATGATACTTTGCACACACATCAATAGAACTTGTGTTGAGGTGTGTGCAGAATATCATGTCCATCGAATATTCTTTGGATTGTCAAACACGCCACAAACACCTTTTTTCACGAAGTGTTATGCACAACCGTGAAGAAATAGTACCTGAGGTATATTATTCGAATGCACTCTTTTTCAAAGTGTACGATGCTTTGTACAAGTAAAAATAAAACCTATTTTGAGGTGCATGCAAAATATCTTGCCATCGGATGGTTAAACGCATCACAAACCCCATTTTTTACCAAGTGTTATGCACAACTACCAAAGAATAGTATTTGAGGTGTATTATTCAAATGATCTCATACCCTATGGGTACAATACTTTTCACGTGCATCAATACAATCTATTTTGAGTTGTGTGCAAAGTATTATGCCCATTGGATATGCTTTGGATGGTCAAAGTCATCACAAATCGCCTTTTTCATCAAGTGTTATCCATAATCGCAAAAAAATAGAGTTTAAGGTATGTTATTCAAATGCGTACATATTGGATGGAAATAATACTTTGCATTCATGTCAATCAAACCTATTTTTAGGTCTTTGCAAAGTTGTGCCCATCGAATATGCTTTGGATGGTCAAATGCACCACAAACTCCATTTTTCACTAATTATCATGCACAACCGCCAAAAAACACGCTTTGAGGTGTGTTGTTCGAATGCGCACATATCCGATGGACACGATACTTTGCAAGTTCATCAATACAACCTATTTTGAGATGTGTGCAAATTATCATGCCCATCATATTGTTGGGATATCTCAAGGTGTATGCCTCAGGCACACCTTGGTTTCTATGTGTGAGTGCTAGAGGCACAGTTAGGTGCCCATAAGCACAGTTAGGTGGTGGTATAAGCCACATAGGATGATTGAGAGAATCTAGGAGCAGATTGAGGAGATGATTATGGAGCTCTGAAGTCATCAGTGATGTCAGTGAGCATGTAAGAGGTGCCTACATAAGAACCTCACTCTTCTTCATTCTATATGCAAGTATTCTGAGTTTGTGTTCACTCTATGCTTTCCTTTCAGTTTACCAACAAATATATGCTCTAAATAGTCAAAGTCGCCACAAATCCCTTTTTCCATCAAGTATTATGCACAACCGTAAAAAAATAGTATTTGAGGTGTGTTATTCGAACACACACATATCCAATTGGTACGATATTATTGATACAAGTCAATCTAATAGATGTTGAGGATTGTGCAATGTATCGTGTCCATCAGATATGATTTAGATGGTCAAACTCGCCACAAACCTCATTTTTCACCAAGTGTTATGCACAACCGTAAAAAACACACGCTTTGAGGTGTGTTATTCAATTGTGCACATATCTAATGGACATGATACTTTTCAATACAATCTATGTTGATTTGCATGCAAGGTATTGTGAGCATCAGATATGCTCTGGATGGTCAAAGTTGCCACATATCCCGTTTTTTAACTAAGTACTATGCACAACAGTGAAAAAATAGTATTTTGAGGTATGTCATTTGAATTCCCTCATATTGGATGGGCGCTATACTTTGCATACACATCAATACAATATATCTTGAGGCGCGTGCAAAATATCGTCCCCATCGGATATGCTTTCAATGGTCAAACGTGTCACAAACTCCATTTTTCAGCAAGTGTTATGCACAAGTGCCAAAAAATAGTATCTGAGGTGTATTATTTGAATGCTCTCATACCCAACGGGCACGATGCTTTGTACACGTGTTAATCTAACCTAAAAAATATCGTATCCATCAGATATGCTTTGGATCGTAAAATATGCCAAAAACTCCATTTATCACACTAAGTGTTATGCACAATTGTCAAAGAATAGTATATGAGGTGTGTTATTCAAATTCCCTCATACCTGATGGGAACAATACTTTGCACACATGTCAATACAACCTATGTTGAGATGCGTGCAAAGTATTGTGTCCATCCGATATGCTTTAATAGTCAAAGTCGGCAAAAACCCACTTTTTCATCAAGTATTATGCACAACTACCAAAAAATAGTATTTGAGGTGTGTTATTTAATTGCGCACATACCTGATGGTGGGAACGATACCTTTCAATCATGTCAACTGAACCTTTGTTGAGTCTTGTGCCATGTATCATCATCGGATATGATTTGGATGGTCAAACTCGCCACAAATCGTATTTTTCACTAAATGTCATACACGACCACCCAAGAACACTCTCTGGATGTGTTATTCCAACGTGCACACACCTGATGGGTATGATACTTTGCACATGTGTCAATCCAACCTATGTTGATCTGAGTGCAAAGTATCATGCCCATCAGATATGGTCTGGATGATCGAACTCGCCAAAAACCCCATTTTTCACCGTGTTATCCACAACCACCATAAAATGTATTTGAGGTGTGTCATTCGAATGCACTCATACCCGATGGGAATGATACTTCGTGCACACATAAATACAATATATGTTGAGTCGTGTTCAAAATATCTTGCCCATCATATTTGCTTTGGATGGTCAAACATGCCACAAACTCCGTTTTTCACCAAGTGTCATGCACAACCACAAAAAAAAAGCATTTGAGGTGTATTATTCAAATGCTCTCATATCTGATGGGCACAATGCTTTGCACACATATTAATCTAATATAATTAGAGACACATTAAAAATATCGTGTCCATCGGATATGCTTTGGATGGTCAAACATGCCACAAACCCCATTTTTCATCAAATGTTATGCACAATTGCCAAAGAATAGTATTTGAGGTGTGTATTCAAATGCACTCATACCCGATAGGATCGATACTTTGCACACATGTCAATCTAACCTATGTTGAGGTGTGTGCAAGGGATCGTGCCCATCGGTTATGCTTTGCATGGTCAAAGCCGGCACAAATCCAATTTTTCATAAAGTAGCACAACCATCAAAAAATAGTATTTGAGGTGTGTTATTCAAGTGTGCACATATCAGATAGACATGATACCTTGCACTCGTGTCAATTTCACCTTTTTTTAGTCCTGTGCCAAGTATCGTGCCCATTGGATATGCTTTGGATGGTCAAACTCGCTACAAACTCTATTTTTTACTAAGTTTCATGCACAACCGCCACCAAAAAACACGATCTGAGGTGTGTTATTCAAGCGTGCACATACCCGATGGACATGATACTATGTGTAGGTCTCAATCCTACATATTTTGATGCATGTAAAAATTATCATGCCCATCGAATATGCTTTGGATGGTCAATGTTGCCACAAACCCCGTTTTTCACCAAGTAATATGCACAACTACCAAAAATATATCTTTCTGGATTTGAAAAACTTTCTTGGTGCATGCTTGTGAAATATGTTATTCTTGTATGCCATTTCAGGATGACGGGGAGAAGGGGAAGAAAGAGTCAAGAAGGTAAGCCAAAAAATGCAACAAGAGGAAAGAAGATAGCTCCCCCTACTAAGTCTTTAGTAGGTGGGACTGAAGAACAAGTGGATATTGTTGTCACTAAAGAACAAGTGAATATTGTTGATACATCATCTCCTCCAAGGGAAGAAGAAGGAAAAGATGAGGTGACGATGGAGGAAACAGAGGTGCAAGTGGAATCTGGAGGTGATGTTATTTGGAGATGTAGGATAGTGGATTCTGATCAGTGTCCTCGAATCCCTCTTTGTAGATTGATCCCATATGCAAGGGTCACAGGACTTCGAGATGTTGTTTCATCTCTGAAAACTTGGAGGGTTACTTTCTTGAAAAAGGATCCTTTATTGTCTCAATATGCAAGAGTGCTGGAGAAGAGCAACTTGTAACTCATGAGATTAGATAGAGTTGGAACCCCACCTAAAGGGAGGTGGATGCTGAGTTTGAGAAGAAACTTCTTGCAGGCAATGCATTTAGGTTAATGTCTAGGAAGATGTTCTTTGTGTGGGAGGGAAATCAGAAAACCACAGCATGGATGAATGTTATCAAGGAAATTCTCCCCACAAACAAGAAAAGGCATATCAAAGTTGTTTGTATAGTTATTGATCCAAGAAGAATTTGTGAGATTTCTCTATTGGCGGGATTGCAAAGCGTGAATTTGTAAGTCCTATTTTTATAACAAGCACATCAGTTTTTGTGTTTACATTTTTTTTTTCCGAAAAAACAGTTCTAATTATATTACTTCGAGAACAAGATACAAGAGGTCAGCTTATAGCTGACGGGCTGCGTACACAAACCGGACGCAGCCCAAAAGGTAGCATAATAAATCATACTCTCACGGAGGAATATGCTGAGTGTGAATGAACAGCCATCGGGGTGGTGAGTAGTGCCACCGAAGGCCCTGCGTAGTCTGCTCGAAGAAGAGGCTCTGTGAATCCCAAGCCTGGAGGAAGCGTCTCCGCTTCTCCTGACCAGCCCGGGAGTCTCCCTGAATCTGGTCCCACTGGCCTCTGAGGGTATGAATAATCTCACTCCAAATCTCCGCCATGATCTGGGCAGTCGATAAGGAGGTGCCACCGAGGATCTGCGCGCAGCGCGAGGTCCAGATGTGCCATCCTGTAATGCTGCTGATAATCTCCCAGACTGGCTGCCTCTCCCGAACTCCTGTATCAGCCTCTGCTAGGTGCTGTGGGATACCCTCGAGCGGCCCCCACGTCCCCTGTGTGATAAGGAAAGTGGGGTCCTGCTGGCATGCCTCGAACAAGTGATGAAGACCAGGTGCGGTGCTGCACCAACAGAACGCGCCCCAAGTGATCACTCCTAGCTCTGGTGCTGCACGAGTAAGAAGCCCGAAAGTCCACCTCCACACTTCCTGGGCGCGCATGCAGCTCCACAGGCAGTGTTTTGGTGACTCCTCATCCGCATGGCAAATCTGACAGCAACCGTCCTGGCCTATCTGCCTCAACCAGCTCCCCACTGGAAGACCTTTGTGGGTAAGAAGCCACAGGAAGTACGAGATCTTCCGCGGCCGCCAGCTCTCCCACAAGGCCTTCCAGAAAGCCTGCAAAAAGAACCTGGAGATACCCTGTGCGTACCAGCTAGGACGCTGGGTGGGGGGGCGGCTCTGCATCCTCCCGAGAATTCGCCTGCCCAGAGTCGTGCTGTAAGCGAAGAAGGAAGTCTGCCCCTGTCCTGTCACAATCTCTGGCCACCACCACTCTCCTGGGTCCCACTCAAGCTCTGACAAGGCCCGCCCCTCCCAGAGCCAAAGACGCCAAAGCTGCAACTGGTCCTGCTCGATACTAGGGTCGGTATGCCAGACCTTCCCCAGAAGGCCTACGACCCTAACCCTCTGCCACGGTAGTAGGGGGTCAATGAGCGCATCCTCTCTCCTGAGTCGTCCGTCCCCTGAAACCGCGAAGAAGGCGATAGAGGAGTCATCCAAACGTCCTGCGACCACCAGTGGGATGCCACGGGGGGTGAACTGTCCCAGCCAGTGGGTGTCTCCAGGCATGAGGACCTGAGGCTCAGGTGGAGCCAACCAAGCGGCTGGGATCGCTCCGTCGATCTCCGTGCGTCTCGCCTGGACTCCGCGTGCACCTCCCGCTGCGTCTGCCAGATCGGCCATCTCCAGATGTCTGTACGTATCCCTCCAAACTCGAAGGGACCGGGCTGGCCCCCTCATCCAGCCGTCCCACCTGATATGTGATCTCTCCCCCAACTGAAGGCCCTCGGCGTCTCTGACCTGCCCATTCCAGACGAGCGGCTGGCGATCGATCTCCTCCTGACAGCTGGGCTGGGACTGAATGAGACTGAGACGGAGCCGCCTCCAAACCATGAGGAGGCTACGAACGAGTGGGGAGCGGGGCTGAGTGAGCGGGGCGGAAGTGAAGATCCACCTGAAGGACGGTAGCCACTCTCCACCTCGGCGCTCCACCTCGGCGCGGGACACAAGAGCCGACTCCCTGCTGGAGTAACATCTTCCACGTCTGCCCCCCTGGGGTCAAACCGCGGATGATAAGCTTGCCTAACAAGGCCTGACTCTGAAGCTCTGGATCAATGACCCCCAGACCCCCCTCCGCCTGCGGAAGAATGACTGTCTGCCAAGCAACCCTGGCTCTGGTATCTCTCTGCCCATCCTCCCCAGACCAAAGAAAGTTCCGAACCAACCTCCTGAGCTGTGCCACGCTGGATCTCGAGAAGCACCAACAGGAAGCCACATACCAAGCCGTGGCTAGAAGGACCTGGTTAACTACTAAAGCACGACCTGCAAGGGACAGCTTAGCAGTGCTCCAGAAAGCCAGCTTCCGTCGGATGGAATCTAGCACCGGGAGAAACTGCTGAGCTGGCGTAATGTCTAGGCCAACCTGGAAGCCAAGGTATCTAGCTGTCTGACCACGTGGAATCCATCTGAAGCCCAGGAATCGCCCCCACTGAGAACACGCCCCCGGGTCTGTGAGAAAACCAACTGATTTGTTCCAGTTGATTTTCGCACCAGCGGCCGAGCAGAAAACCTCCAGGGCCATCCGCACCCTCTCTAGCATCCTCTCATCGTCCTGGACATAAAGGGCTGTATCATCTGCGTACTCTGAGTCCAGAAGCTCCGTGTCCTCCCGGAGTGGAAGGCGAACACCCCTGAGCCCTGTGGACCTCGCCCGAAGGTAGTAAGTCATGGCCTCGGCGAAGAAGAGAAACAGATAAGGAGCCAGGGGACAACCCTGACGTACTGATCTCTCCAAGCTGAAACGCTCACCCATCCTGCCTCCAATGATGACTCTGCTAGACGCTGTCCTGTACAAAGCTGAGATACCCTGAATCCAGCCTGCCGGGAAACCTAGCCGCTCCAGAGTCCCCTCCAAAAAGGACCAATCCACGCGATCGTAGGCCTTCTCGAAGTCGAGAAGTAAAATGGCAAGGTGTGAACCGCTGTACTGAGCCCACTCCGCCGCCTCTGAAAAGGTGAAGACATTATCCAGGATACTGCGGTCCTGGACAAAGCCTGTCTGAGTGTCATGGACGAGGTCTGGGAGTAGAGGTCGAACTCTGGCACTGATCATCTTGGCGAGGATTTTGTAGGCAGTGGTAAGGAGAGTGATCGGACGCCACTGGCGGATCTCCTGTCTATCTCCTCCCTTTGGGATGAGGCAAATCAGTCCCGAGGAGAGGCTCTCTGGCATCTGACCGCTGCTGAAAATCCCCTGCAGAGCTGCAAGGAGGGGCTGATGGATCTGGTCCCAGAAGGAGGTGAAGAAAGCTCGGGATAGCCCATCCTCACCTGGGCATTTCTGCCCATCAATAGCCATCAAGGCCTCCAACATCTCATCCGCGGTGAACGGCGCCAACAAAGACGCCTGCATGCTGGGCTGGACCAGGGATGGAATGTGCCTCCACACCTCCTCACGGTCACGACTAGCACGAGGGGCAAGTGGCTCCTGCTGGAAGAGGGTCCTGTAGAAGTCAGTGGCCAACCCCATGACCTCCCCCGGGTCCGTAACAATGTGACCATCCGCTGTCCTGAGACTCCGTAGCTAATCACCTGCAGCTCTCTGGCCGTGTGTCCTGAAGAACTCCCTGCACATCCGGTCACCCTTCCGGGCCCAGAAGGAGAGAGAGGCGTGATAGGAGAACTCGGAGCGACGCTGGAGGGTCTCCTCCAAGAGGGCTCTGGCTCGAAGGGCCTGGATCCGAAGCTCCTCCGAGCCCGGGGAAGACTGCTGAAGTCGCTGAATGGAGGCGAGGTCCCTCCGAAGAGCTCTCTCTCTGCCCCACCAATCCTGTCGAACCTGTAGGGCTGCAAGCTGGCAGATCTGGCTGGACTCCTGCAGAGCCTGCGCGACCGAGTCTACCAGATCCATGCCCTCCCCCCAGTCTCTGTCCCAAAGACTGCAAATGCTGCTACGGACGTCCACCCTCGAGAAGATGGAATCGGGAATCCTGCATGATCGGGGGGGGAGAGTCTGGGCTGCCGAATCTAATGAGAGGAGCACAGGCGCATGGTCGGATAGTGTCGTCCTTGGAACAATGCCCGCCTGGCCACCTCTGCTGATGGCCCAATCACTGACATAAAACCTATCAAGCCGCTCCAGGAGTCTGCCTCCTTCCCTGCGGAAGCCCCAAGAGAAGTCCAGGCTCCCGTGCCAACGCCGGAAGGACGGGTCTCTCCAACTGTCCCTCCCTCCTGTCGCGAAGATGAAAGAGTCCCAAGCTGACTGCTCTGCCTGAGCCATACCTGTGAACTCCGGATCTCTACCCTGCTGGTCCTCCAAGGTCTCCAGGTTGTTGAAGTCTCCTCCAACAATCCAGGAATCCATGTCTGGAAGAATCCCTGTAAGTGTCCTCCAAAAGGTGGCTCTGCCTCTGAGGTCTGTGGGAGCATAAATGTTGAGGATTCCTATCTTGGATCCCTCCAAATTCAGGCCTACCCAAAGGGCTCGGCCTGGGATCAACGTGCCGTGACCGAAAACTGACTGAGCTAACTGCTCGCACACGGAGGTACAGACCCCCCCGCTCCTCCCCTGTGCGCCGATCGAAGGCTCCCAATAAGTGTAGGAGCGTCCAAGGAGAACCTTCCCGCAGCTACGGGCATGAGCCGCAGAAAGCTTGTGCTCCTGGAGCAGCAGTACATCCAATCGACCAATCACTGCAGGCTGAAGTTCCTGACGCAAAATGAGCTTCCTGGGACCACGGGTACTCGAAGAGTGAAACCCGTTCACATTCCAGGAAACGAGGTGTAGGCTCATGGAGAGGGATGGGGGGCTGCGAACAGCTGTCTGCTCGCAGAAGAAGTCGAAGAAGAATCAGACAGATCGGAGTGGAGGCGCTGCCGCTTGTGAGAAGGTTTGGAGGGGGAGACGGGGTCGTCCTGCCTGTTCTTCAAAACCTTCAGCAAAGGCGAGAGGCCCCTAGTGCCATGAACAAATGCTTTCTCGAGCCAGCTCGAGATCTCTGAAGCAGTCATCCCGTAGAAGGTTCGGAGTTTCTGTTGGGACCAAGCTCTGACATCCTGGGGAAGAGGCCATGCCAGGGGGGGTCTGAGGATCACGATCAATCGGAAACGTTTGGCAGCGCAACGCCACCGCAAGCGCACATCGCCCTCGGACCACTGAGTCTCGAGGAGCTGCCCACCGGACGGGCCTATCCAGGAGCAAATCTGGGCGTGTGTCTGCTCTCTGAGAGCCTCCCACACCGAGTCGTCTGTCCAGGTCTCGGTGCCATCGCTGAGGAACGTGAAGGCGAAGCTAGGGCCATCCCTGGAGCCAAGGCACCAATCCTCCCATCCGCCCCTTTGCGGAGCATGAAGATACTAATGTCGAGACAAGCCGGGAAGGTCCCAAGGTCGGCCACATCCAGGTAGTCCCAGGGGCCAGATCTGTAAAAGTCTCGAGGGAGCTCTCTCTCCTGGAGCTGAGACCCAGCTGAGTCTGCCACTGAGGGGCTAGCGGGAAGGGAAACCTGCTCCACTGGTGGTACAGACACCAGGTGTCTTGCAAGCGGGGGAGGAAGGGGAGGAGGCTGCGGGATAGGCGACTCGGGCTCCACGGAGGCGACTGGCGGAGAAGGTGGAGGAGGTGGAGCGGAGGCTGCACTCGGCTGGGAAGGCGACGGTGCAGCTAACTCTGTAGGAGGGGCGAGGGGAGCAGGGGGGGGAGGGGGATGGGGATGCATCTGGAACTGGGGCTGAGAGGGAGGGGGAGGGGGAGGGGACTGAGGAAAAGGAGGCGGGGGCTGAAACTGCGGGGCGGGCGAAGGGGGGGGAAACTGGGGAAACCGGGGAGAAGGCGGGGGGGTGGGGGAGACGAGGATCTGAGGCTGTGGAGGGCGGGCTGCCGTCGAAGAAGAGGCTCTCCCAGGTCCCTGGGGCATCTGCCTGTCAGGCCTGTGGAGTGCTGCTGCAGGAATGGTGACCTCTGCCTCCTTGCCTTTATCCGAAATCTTCTTATTCTTTCCTCTTTTCCTTCGAACCTCGGTCCAACCGCCCACTACCTCTGGCCCAGGCTCCGACTGCCTCGGCTCCTCCTGACGTGGCTGTCCGGGGGGGGGAGGTGGGGGCGGAGGGGGCGGGGGCGGGGAGGGTCGAGACGAGCTGGCAAAGCGTGGACAAGCAGCCGCCAAGTGCCCAAAGCCATGGCACCGCAGGCACTGACCTGGCTGTCCGGTGACTATCATGCTCTGGGTGATACTGTCGGCACCTGTAACGATCTCGATCACTGCAGGGAGAGTCGCAGGATCCGCCACAGCCACACGGACTCGGGGAGCTCCTGCCGTGGTCACCGCATCGGCAAAGGTGTCGTGCATAACCCAGCCAAAATGGGAGCCCAAGTCCCTGACAATCGGCCGCAGCTCAGTAGCAAGCCCTGGAAAAACGAGTGTCACTGGGTGGCGAGGTATACGGAACCGAGTATCGAAATCCGCTGCGCTGAAACCACGGTACCACGGGACTATCATGATGATCTTCCCATCCACCGATGTGGGGGAACCGGCAACCAGATTGCTCGCAGCTTTCTCACTGGAGAGTTTGAGCCAGAAGATGCCCCTTCCCATAAGGGCCACCTCCTCAATGTGGCCATCCTCTAGCAAGAGAGTGGACTGGAGCCAGTCCCTGATGGTAGACCTGGAGGGGGAGTGTCCAATGACTCTACCGTAAACAGAGGTACGAGCAAAGTCACTAGCTACCGCCTGAACACGGGATGATTGTTGCTCTGTCAGGATAACGCGGTAGGCATCTAGAGAGGGAGGGTCCGACTGGGCCTCCGGATCCGGGCTGGGGGCCGCCATACCGCCAAGACTAACTGCAAGCTTCCGATGAAGAAAAACAGGCTGCCACCCAAGAAGGGGATGAAGCGGCGGTGGAGCCTGGGGGTGAGGCGGGCGAGGCGAAATGAAGGGTCGGAGGGGTCGAAGCTGAGGGCGGGGCGAAGGCTGCGGGGTGCGGGGAGTACGGAAGGGGCGAGAGGGCGGGGGGGGGGGGTGAAGTTGGAATGGCGGGGGTGGAGAGGTGAAGCGGGGGGGCGAGGGGAGCGGAATGAGGCGGAGGCGGGTGAAGCGAGGGGTGAAGGAGCAGCGAGGGGGCGGGTTGGAGCGGGGTGGATGGCGAGGGAGCAGCGAGGGGCGGAATGGCGGAGGCGGGGAGAGGGCGAGGCGGGCTGGGGAGAGAGAGAGAGAGAGAGAGAGAGAGAGGAAAAAAAAAAAAAAAAAACGAGGCGAGGCGACGCGGGATGGAGCGCGCGGTTAGAGCGGCGGCGAGGGGGGGTTAGAGCGGAGGCGGTTATAGCGGCAGCGAGGGGGGGGGTTAGAGCGGGGGCGAGGGGCGGGGTGGAGCGAGGGGGCGGGATGGAGCGGAGGTAAGGGGGCGGGATGGAGCGAGGGGGCGGGTTGGAGCGAGGGGGGGAGGGGCGAGGGGCGGGTTGGAGCGAGGGGGTGGATTGGAGCGAGGGGGCGAGGGGCGGGTTGGAGCGAGGGGGCGGGAAGGAGCGGAGGCAAGGGGGCGGGATGGAGCGAGGGGGCGGGATGGAGCGAGGGGGCGGCTGGAGCGGAGGTGAGGCGAGGGGTAGCGGGAGGGGTGGAGGTGGTCGCAGCGAGAGGGGGGGGGGGGGGAGCGAGGGGGGAGGTAGGGGCTAACGGCGAGGGGGGGAGGGGAAGCTCGCAGGAGCGCTTGCGGAAGCCAGTTTTTGTGTTTACATAGTACATTGTCTCCCATAATTTCATTTCAAACATATGACTTGAGTTTAAATTTGCCCTTGCAGCATGAATGAGCATGCCGTTATCAAGCAAAGTTTTAGGGACATACTCATAAATGCTTTCAACATTTGTGAGTGTGATCCCATTGTATTCTTGAAATCTTTGTCCCCTACAAAAGTAAAATCTTTAGAGCATTGGAGGGCTCAAGAAAGTAAGGGGAAGAAACCATGGTTTCCACTATCTAGGGAGTATCTTGCAAGACTTGTATTTCAGGCATGGTTATTCACTTCTTTGGTGTTTCATGCAATTCCATTTCTTTGGTTGCTCAAATATCCCATGCTTGTGTAGGCTGAATACATCACAGATGAAAAGAAGGCACTTGATAAGATTTCCAACAAATTGTCTATGGAACAAAGGAACGCGAGGCGGAGGCAAAGCATAGGGTCTAGATACAAAAAAGAATAGCTGATAGGATGGGAAAGGTTTCATTTTATTATTTAATACTTTAATGCATTTATTTCTAGCTTTTATGACTGGTATGCAATGCTACAACATCAATGCATTCATTCTGAATTTCTTTTCATATTTGGAATGCTTGCATAGGTGCTTAAGTGTATAGACCCAGGTTTGGGTGAGAGATGGTTAGAGAAAATGTTTGGTTTACGGTTTGAAGGAGCGGATTATGTGTGACATTGGAAAAATTGTACCTCATTACAAAGTCTGACTGGAGACTAGAAAAGAAAACAATTTTTCTTTCCTTGTTGGAGGCCACTAAACCTACACGGGAAATGTATTTCATGCCAGTTGGAGATTTGGAATACAGATTGTGAGTTGTTGATATCATATGTTTTCTTGATTTATTGTGAGTGCTTCAATGGTAGAAGAGGAACAAATTTCTATTGTGAGAGTAATTCTTCTCTAAATTCATGAACACATGGATTATTAGAGAGATTTTCTTGGAGAGAGGTGAAACAATGGCCATCAAAGTTATTTCTGACTTGAGCAATGTCACCACCATGGGAGTCCTATTGGAGATCCCAAAGGATTATACTACACAACAGTATATGGAAGACATTAAACTAGAAGGGAGAAAACACATGTTCATGGCATTGAGGTCAAAAGAGGTAAAGATTGATGCTAAGAGTGGCAAGAAGGGAGAAGGTCTTTCTGAACTTGACATGGCTACACGAGGGCTACACGCAGGGTCGTTTTCAAGTATGCTATTTTCTCTTGTGCTTATGCTCACTTCTGATTTGTTTGTTGGGAAGTTTGTTTCGTTGAACTTATTGGTTGACATTTTGATTTATAAACATGTGCTTTGTGAGTGGATTCCATTTACTTTCTACATGTTATGAAAGGTATCTTGCACATTTGGTAAAAGAGAAGAAATCTGAAATTCCAAATTTATGCAAGAATTGGCTAGAAGTTGAACACAATGCATGTATTTATCCTCCTGCTATGCATAGTCTCTCTGAGT
Source organism: Dipteris shenzhenensis (assembly GCF_047967505.1). Taxonomy (NCBI): domain Eukaryota; kingdom Viridiplantae; phylum Streptophyta; class Polypodiopsida; order Gleicheniales; family Dipteridaceae; genus Dipteris; species Dipteris shenzhenensis. Next base: position 52,255,510 of record NC_141614.1, read on the forward strand.
GGGAGCTTGAAAACTATCCTTGCTGAATTGACTTCCCTAAAGGACAAGTACCTATGAGGGAGAGGGATTTGTTCAAAACATATGGTTCAGGAAAAGGTAGAGAAGAAGAAGTGGATAAAGGAGAGGAAAGCTCTAGGAGTCCGAGAAAAGAGAAAGAGAAACAAGAACCACCGAACGAGAAAGGTAAGGAGGAAAAACACATGTTAATTTTTTTTGTTCATTAAAAGGATTTGGCAATGTCTATTTTTGTGAATATTTTCTATCTGTTTAGATGTGGAGCCACTTAGCCCCTCTAGACATGATAGAGTTGATACAGAGGTTACAGGTGAGAGATGGTTTTCTTATCTGTGTGATTTTCTTGCTTGAAATAAACATTTGAATTTGATTGAAATAGTTTTTTCTCTCAGGCGCAAAGTCTTCTGAAAAGGTTGTGCAAAATATGTGTTTTAGAAACCACAATCTCCTGATGTTGCATTTGTCTGTGGTATCACTCCCTTATGCGCATGCATGGTCGGTGATCATATAACCATGGGTGTGGACTTTACACAGGGAAAGAAAAATAACAAATATGCTATCCTCCATGACTTTTTTGTGATGTTGGTTAGTCCAGACAGGGACCACTTGAGGATGGCTAAGAAGGTAAAGTGGGCTGCAGATTTTATTTTGCTTGATTTTCCCACTGGAGGAGAGAGGCCCCACCCTAGTGTGGAATATTTTGTTAGAGGAGCATGTTCCTCATGGGCTAGCAGTTGCAGCCACATCTTTGTCTCCTAGTTGTTGGGCATGCATATGTCCTATGGTAGGTAAGATGTACTAGCTCTACTTGAATGGTATGTATTCTGTTTTATTTCAATTAACTCAATATTAACTTCTTTTAATGTAGGAATCTGTGTCTTGGATGGAGAGATTTGCTTATGTTCAGGGATTGGAAGTTGTTAGATGTATCATCATTCATGACAAACTTTTGTATGGATATTGGAAAGAACGGGGCATATTTCATAAGGTAAGCAATATGTTTAGTCTTTTTAGACCTTTTAAAGTGTTTTTTTCAAGTGTCTTGCTACATATTATACAAATGTTATGTTGTAAACTTTAAATAAATGTTTTCGTTGGAGTTTACATTTGGTTGGTTTTGAATCATGCTGTGTTTCACTACTATCATGATTCCAAGACTGCTCTGTTTCTCTATTCTTTAATTTTGTATTGTTGTTTTGCAGCCGCATGTATGGTTGTTGGCTCTACTCTATAGATCCAAGAAGAATCCTCTTGTATTTTGGGATGAGAGTGCACCTTTGTTTTAGAGGCTTTCAATTGATCCTCTGGATGATATGTGGATGCCCTATGTACCTGTGGCTGAGAGGACAACCTTGCTGATGTCCTCTCAGGTGGCCTGAGGTCGGCTAGGAGGAGTAGCTTTTTTATTGGGTGCCTTTTATCTGTATTGTGTGTTCCAGGTGGACTTGTATTGGAGATGGGTTGTGGCACAGCTCCTCTAATGCGTGCATGTCAGGCCAGTGGTAGGCCTTGCTTCTCTTTTGATTCTGACAGTAGTACTGTGGGGCTAACATTGTTGAGCCACTTGTAGCATACCATTTTGGGAAAAGGGTGAGGTTAGAGCATGACAGAGATGGGCAGGTGGATAGAGTGGAACCTCTCCCAAATCCTTTTGATGAGTAGTATGGAGCTGACCTCACTTCTTTTTTGACAGAGATTTAGATTCTTTTGCGATACGTTTCTTAGTGGTAATCAAATGTATTTCATAAACATTGTGTATTTTTTTATTTTTTCAATAGAAGTTTATCTCTATGAGCACCATGAATGACTTACCCACTTTGACTTAGTATGGTTTGAAATTTATGTTTGGTTGTAGTACATTGCCATGCCATGCAGAAGAAATGGCAAGGTTCATGGCAAGCAATAGAGATATGATAAGAAGCCTTCAAATAGGCAAAAATCGTGCAACTTCTTTGCTGAGACAATGAATGTGAGGAAGAGTAGAATATTGTTGCAAAAACCTCTTTGTTCAAAGTTTGCAAATAACCATTTGGTTGAGAACAATCATATCCATAAATTTTAAATTTAAGAAGTGCTATTATTGTTCTTCGTATGATGCCGAAGATGTCTTTCAAATGACGCTTGAGTTTTAATTAAGATATGGGTGGAGTCTATTTTAAGCATTCAATTGCTTAATGGTTTGGTAATGGTTTCAGTAAGAAGAATCATATTGAATGTCATGATATATTTATGGCAATGATTTAATCCTGTGTTATGAAGTGCTTATGCAATTTGTTCATGACACTTATCTTTAAGTGATACTTATGTCAATAAGTTTACAAAAATCATACAATGTGGTGTAGGGTAATTGTAGTTGTTCTAATAGGAAAACCTATTTGAAATGCAAAATAAATTTTTGTATTGATAATGGAATCCCATGTTTTGGAGAGGAAGATTGGTTATTTTCAAGCACACGTACTACCATTGCATAATAGGAGTATAGAGTCAATTGGAAGTTAGGGTAGATTAAGATCTGCAATGGTAGTATGGTTAAAATAGTAAGTTGTGTTCTATGTCTTAAGAGTATTATTTATGAATGGTGCAAAACCATGCTATGAAATTCACAGTGCTAGTGTAGTAAACATAGGAAGGTAAGTTTTATCTTTGAGATACTTCCCAATTAGGGGTTTCCACAAAGCTAAGTTTAGGGTCCTTTCAAAGGAAATTGTGGAAAAGCTCGCTCGCTTTTTTCAGCTCGCTCGCTCTATCGAACTGCCTCGTCCTCCACCTCATGGTATATTTCTAGCCTAGCTTGAAGACCACAAAGGAAATTGTTGTGTTGAAGCAACAACAAACAAATTTATGCACATAAGCTCAATGTGGAAATATAGGATCGGAAAGGACTTGAGATTAGTGCCAATACATAGGTAATCAAGGCATAGGTGAATGGGGAAACTAACAAGGTGCCAGTCTCAAATGGGTGCCTTGTGAGATAAAAGACAATTTAACCTCTGTATTCTCTCAAACTTTTGATGGCATAGTTAGAAAATAAAATGAACTACAAGTCAAGGTGGAGTTGTTGATCGTTTGGGATGAAGTCAACCAATCCCTCAAAGGTAAAAGCAACAAGGTAGGATATGCGATGAAAGAAATACATTTCTTCTCTAAATTTATTCTAATCCCATTGGCAGCGCATGTAGTGTGCACCCATATATGAATTCACTTCTGTTGTTCTTGTATCTTATGTGTCAACAAGCAATCCTCTAGGGAGGCCACGAGCATGACGAATCATCCTACAATAAGAACATGTGCTTTTGTTACATGATCTAGTAATAGGTATATTTCCTTTGGGGAAATTAGAGCACGAGCAGCCGAAACTCATTCCATAGTGAAATTAACCATATTGTTGGTCATAATTCATAGCCAACAGGACCCATTGATGGCCTGATAAGATTTTTCTAAGGTTACAATATGTTATCTCTGATGTCTTGAAAAGACACATGAATGAAGGGTCAAACTTAAGTGAAAGTATTAGACTTCAATGAGGAAAATTGAGCAAAGATAGTTGAAGGTTAGTGAGAATTTAGTCAAGCAAAAGTGAAGATCAAGTGAGGACTCAATAAGAGTCTAAGTGAGGTGTACCATTAGCCATTTGGTAATTAGGTAACTCCACTAGTGGTGGTGCACACAATTATTTCTCAAATGTCTTCTGCTATCAACTTATTAGTTTTTCTACATGATTACTATCATGTGTTATACTATTAGGACTTAATGAAGACTCTGACACGAGATGTATTTTTATCTATGTGGTAGTATGTGCCAATTTAAGAGTTCTTTATCTGGGCCAACTATGTGCATGTTATTTTGCCCACTGGCTCATGAGGATTTTGAGTGATTGATAGGCCATTTGGCCACCACTATGAAAATCTACAATTCAATGGGGTCTCATCATTTAGGAAATATGAGTCAATCGTTCATATTTGGTGTAGGGTAAGGCATCTAGGAGGGCTTCATTGTAATCTAGTAAGCTATAGTAAAATGGTCAAGAGGCATGTCAGTTGGCCAACACAAACTTTTTCATACATAGGCTTCGCCATGTACAAACTTTGCCATGAGTGAGATAATACTATGAGGATTGTTGTGAGGCCCTTGTAGCACTCAGTATGTGTGGGATTTGGAATGTGTAATGCGGGTACTATAATGAGCATCAAATCTCAACAACATGCAACCTAACAAATGTAGGTGATACTTTTGGGGCCACATCTATCGCATGAATGAGCATGATTTTTCACTTTTACTTATTTTAATGAGGCTTGAGGGATGAAATTCTTCTAGACTATTAGTGAGAAAACATCACCTATGAAATTTGGAGACTCATGCTTGAGGGTGGGAGTCTCTTGTGTGAATGTGTCTCTCATTATGGTTTGATGGATTATATATGTAAGTAAATTTATTTTGGATGATGCATCATCATATGTCATTTATTTTATAGGGAACTAAAGAGAAAACTGAGGGTTCGCTCACTTTTTTTCTCAATCCATCGCCTAATGATAGGAGCAAGGCCATGTTCCGAAGATAAAAGAATAAAAGGACATGGATACTACTTTAATACACTCCTTCTATTCATATAGAATGACTTATCTCATACATCTTCTTTGGTGGGAGTTTGTTTTGTATTACAAACAAGAAATAGAAATGCTACACAAACCTATCTAAAACTAGACATAAGGTATAATGTAGTAGCAAATGAGTGAAGCTCACATAAATGGAATATAATTGAAATGTCCTCTGAATAAAAAAGATATATCTTTATAAAAATTGAGAAGATAATTAGGAAATTTGGGGAATTTTTTATAAATTGAAATGGAGAAACATATACACGAACTGTGGGAATGAACCTATATCAAGGCGTGATTTAGATATCAATCTAGAAATGAGTTGATGATTCTAAGAGACAAAAAACTTTGATATGCAGCATATAAATTGATTTTTTTATAATTTGGGGATTTTTTAATAAATTGAAATGGAGAAACATATACATGAACTATGGGAATGCACCTATATCAAGACATGATCTAGATATCAATCTAGAAATGAGTTGATGATTCTAAGAAAATTTGACATTCATAAGCCAAAAGTATGATAATAATAAGGTGGATCTTTGGTGAGTACACGACACCTAGATATATAAATGTGAGTGCACTCTTATCAAGGAGCGACCTTAGAATCATATCATAAATGGCAAGCCACAAACATAGGAATGTATGCTTACCTACCTATGAACCTATGTTCACATTTTTTTCTTACAAATTAAACGTAGCAATGCTCCATCCCTATTGAGTCCCTATTTAAGAACAAGCTGGGTAGGTCCCATATTCAAAATTTTCAAATGTTTTGAATCCCCACAATTGTAAATGTTAAAATTGTATAAATGGTGTGATATAATCGATGTGCCAATTCCATGGGCCACCTTACGCATCATCATATTTTATAGGAAACTAAAGAGAAAACTGAGGGTTGCAACTCACATTTTTTCTCAATCCATTGCATGATGATAGGAGCAAGGCCATGTTCCAAAGATAAAAGAATAAAAGGACATGGATAATACTTTAATACACTCCTTCTATTCATATAGAATGACTTATCTCATACATCTTCTTTGGTGGGAGTTCGTTTTGTATTACAAACAAGAAATAGAAATGCTACAGAAACCTATCTAAAACTAGACGTAAGGTATAATTCAGTAGCAAATGAGTGAAGCTCACATAAATGGAATATAATTGAAATGTCCTCTTAAATAAAAAAGATATATCTTTAAAAATTTTGAGAAGATAATTAGGAAATTTGGGGAACTTTTTATAAATTGAAATGGAGAAACATGTACACGAACTGTGGGAATGAACCTATATCAAGGCATGATCTAGATATCAATCTAGAAATGAGTTGATGATTCTAAGAGACAAAAACTTTGATATGCAGCATATAAATTGATTTTTTTATAATTTGGGGATTTTTTAATAAATTGAAATGGAGAAACATATACATGAACCATGGGAATGCACCTATATCAAGACATGATCTAGATATCAATCTAGAAATGAGTTGATGATTCTAAGAAAATTTGACATTCATAAGCCAAAAATATGATAATAATAAGGTGGATCTTTGGTGAGTACATGACACCTAAATATATAAATGTGAGTGCACTCTTATCAAGGAGCGACCTTATAATCATATCATGAATGGCAAGCCACAAACATAGGAATGTATGCTTACCTACCTATGAACCTATGTTCACATTTTTGTCTTACAAATTAAACGTAGCAATGCTCCATCTCTATTGAGTCCCTATTTAAGAACAATGTGGGTAGGTCCCATATTCAAAATTTTCAAATGTTTTGAATCCCCACAATTGTAAATGTAAAAATTATATAAATGGTGTGATACAATCGATGTGCCAATTCCATGGGCCACCTTATAGCAAAACAAAATCGGATTTGATTTTTCATAGCTCATCAATTGGTTGTTAGATTCGAGTGCAAAAGCACTTGAATGGGTAATCCAATCTTTGTATCATAATAATGACTCACCTTGAAAACTTTTCAAGTAGTTTGTAATCCATGTTATAAATGACAGGAGGGAAATCCACATCTGACACATTCTTGGAAGTGGTTATATAACTACTAGCATAATATGTTGTACTAGAATGTCCTAGAATGCAATCTAAAAAGTAAAAAAAAAACTGACCAGGACTTGAAGCTAATTGTGCAAATCGTTTTCAAATTTTGATGACATGGTAATAATGTTTAGATTCCTTTTCCCGCTAAAAAATATATAGGCACCATTCAAATTATAAGCCTATGCATCCATGGAGAGAAACATCTCCACTAACTTTGGGCTAAGAGGGATGTGTGATGGGCATTGATCATATGGAGAAAATGGATGAATAAAGAGATATTGTTGTTGCCAATGCCATGGTGGATATGTATGCCAAATGTGGACTTTGCAAAAATATGAGAAGCTTTTGAAAGATGCTAGTTTGAAATGGGCATGGATATTAGGATATCCAAAGTGAAATCATTTTCCATATGCTTGAGAGAATGAGACAAGAATTAAATCCAAAATTGGCCACATGCTCTGTGGTTCCCTTGTGGTTCTTACTATATTAAGTAGAGGCAATGGGAGGGTTAGTTTTGTGTTGTCATCATGTTTGTTTGCAATCAATTTGACTTTTTTAAATTAAAATTGATAGAAGTAGTTGATTTTCTTGATAGGAGTAATTGATTTTCTTGACTTCTCTACACTCATGATCCAAATAGATAAGTAAATGGTGACAAAGATGGCATTAATCGAAAGTTTAAACTTCTATTAGCGTGCTTAAAGTACGTTGATTTCATTTTTGGTGTTGAATAAATTATATCAATATTATAGATCAACTAACCACAAGATGTCATAAACTCTCCCTTTCATGATTGATTGATCAACTAACCACAAGGATGTCATAGCCACTAATTGATTTGTGATGTTAAAAAGGATACCACTAACTCTCATCTCTAATATTGACTTGATCTCTTTGATTGTCCCCTCATTGAAGTTTAATAGGACATCTTGGATTAAAATAATTTTAGTTCGTTTGCATGTGAGAGACAGAAAATGAAGGACCCTTTAAGAGGATCGACATTGTCGATATTCTTGAACATCCATACGTTAGGGCATTATTCAAGTTTTTACAAGTGGAATTGAGGTGATGCACACTTCACAACAAATATTAAAAAGTTTTAACAATGTAATGTATTTTTCTTCTTCTCAACCTTACCAATTTATTAATTTCATCTTGAGAGTGAATGGAGTACCTTACAATCATATTTCATTGCCCTCCTCAAAAGGAATCTATGATTTAAAAAGTTAAAGGAGGTAGGAAGGAACAAGTAGAAGCATAGAATACCAACTTGTGACTACACCCTTCAATAAACGTCCCCATTTGGTGACCCATTTATTGAATTTGCTTTTGTTTGTTTGTGTTGGCATATAATTTTGTCTTTTAGTTTTGGATTTTGTCAAATAAGCATCTAAGAATGATATCATGGAATGTTGTTTGGGTGAGAACTTTGAATCTCAATTAGGGGATGAAAATCTACAAAGTGTCCTCAGTTAATGGCTTGTTGTTGCGTAGTCAAGCTATGACTATTGGCAAAAGGAATGATAAGATGCTGGTAAGGATGTCCTCACAAGGAAAACTTTAGATCAATTATGGGCTTTCAAATTGGTTGCTGACTTGAAATTTGTTTTTTAAGGCTAAAATAAAAGGCGGGGAATGCAATATTGGACCGACAAGGAAATGATTTGTTAGTCCAACTAAATTGGGCTAGAGAATTTAAGTTAAATAGATACTAGTAGAGACGGAGTCAATTCTCTCCCATCAAGATTATTTGGGCGCCTCGTGGGAACACTACGAAGAAGGAGACCCACTATAAAAGAGCTATTACCTAGACTAAGTCCATTCAAGTGGGTGACAATATATTCTTATGTACTTTTCTATATATGTATAATCCTTTATACATTCCTACCATCCTTGTATTTTATAGGATTTGTCTTTTAGTGAAGGTTGTTAGTGCACTTTAAATAATAAGACCCACACAAAAAACATGGACAAAAATACTAGAAAGTTCTAAGATATACGTTCTCCCATAGTTGTTAATTAATGGAATAATATTTTTGGCTACCTTAGGCATTTTGTATGTGTAGAGGTGCTATGAAAGAATTGGAAGAGAAGAAGCATCAGGGGGAAGAAAGAGGATCATTGAACAATTTGAAAACAATAATGATGTTACTTCAATATGAAATTTGCTCAAGGTTAAACCAGAAGCCATACTCTCTTATCTTTGTTATTGTTTTGCAGGCTTAAGTTGGCAAAGCCAACGCAAATAGTAGACCTTGCACATATCTTAAGGTCTTGGAGAGAGCACGAAAGTATAAAAGGTGTAGCATATTTTTTTATTGGGCTAATAAGAGAACGGCAAAGCCTTATAAATTTTAAATAAATAAAACACTTTGTCAATGAGAGGAATTGTTAGCATTCTAAGGGGGTTCCCACATGCGTTGAGACAACTTATGCCCCTTATAAAAGGCTGGGCAGATAAAAAAAAGGGCCGACTCATGAAAAAGCCCGCTACTCTAACCCCATCACAAACGGGTGCATGGGCACCCCCCTCTTTCTTATTTGGCATGCTTAGTCACGAATGGGGATCCCTCATTCCTAAGTGCCCTCTTCATCTCATCCATCTCTAGGCTTCTAAAAATCGTCACCCAATCAAATATTCCTCTTCCCTCCAATCACGACCACGGAAGGGTCCACCCCATCTTTTTGGCAAGAGTTTCCTACAAGTGTTTTATCGTTAAGAGACCATGTTGAAGACACTATTTGGGTCAACGATTGTTTTTTTCGAGAGTGGGCTTGTTACGGGGGGGGGGGGGGGGGTTATGAAAGCACACCTGGGATAAGCATCTTGGGGTTGGCATTGGGATGCTTGTAAAAAACCCCCTGAGATAGGATTCACAAACGTGGAGGATTGCAAAAGCAAGAGAAATCAGTTGTTGTCGGCGGCAGGGGAATAGACTCGAATGGGCTAGAAAGGTGGGCCGATCCAAAAGAGTGGCCAAAACCGAGAAAGTAAAGGGTAGATATATGCTATTTATTGCAAAAGTGAGAGGTAAAAAGTGAGAGATGCGGAATGTTCAAAAGGAGTGGGGAAATTAATAAATGAATGAATAATAATAATGTAAAGTTTCCATGTGAGAGATTCATTACGTAGGGGAATATACAAGATTCATGCATGGACGGCAACATTCCCATGAAGAGTGATGTGGATTTCGGGAGCTCGTGCGACGTGAAATACATTGGTAGCCTCGCACTCGCACACCACGTCGAATTTGTTGTGCCAGCCCACTTCCTCTCCTTCCCTCCTTGCTCCTCTCCAGCTTCGAATGCATCGTTCTCCCTCTCCTTGATGATGCAGCCTGTCTCGGGTACCTCTCTCGATCTCCCTCGCCTTCTCCTGTCCTTATGCTATCAACACTCTCCTGTTCCTCCGACCCCATGCGTTCTCTTCCCTCTGGGTCTTTCTAGACGCACGCTTTCGACCGCCCAGGTGGACATTCGCCCACAGAGAAGCACTCTATGCATATCGTTTTGCTTCAGCTTGATTTATGACTACGCATTCACCCCCTACAAAGCCTCTGGATAGGCCAGATGACGTAATGTCCAGGCTAAGAAGCAGTACTGGATTGCACTTCTTGTGTGTTTAATGTTTTCTCTTTTACGGCGACACTCCTCATAAGGCCAAACCCCTTGTCAGCGCTTTTTGAAGTTTTTCAATAGCGATATCCTTCGTCATCCTGAACGTGCCAGCGTTGGCGAACACGGAGAGATTTTGCAACTTCCCCTAAGGACACACCGTGGATACACTGACCTCAGAAACCTGTTTGTTGTAGTCATAAGAGACATGCACCAGCCGGGACGCTCGGAAACATACTCAAAATAGGGACGCAGTGATGCTACTTTGGGAAGCTAACCGCTGTCCACTAAAGCAAAGACATCAGACTCTAATGCTTTCTTGGAGGTTAGAAGCATAATCACTTAGTGTTTCGTAAATGCTTCTGTGCTTAAATGTCCTATCTTCAAGGATAAATATCTCATAATGAGTGGTTCCCAGCCTGCCATTGGTGGCGTCCTTTTTCAGAATTTCGGCTTTAGGAATTTTAGTTTTTATTTTGAAAAAAAGTGAACTTTTAAGTATGACAGAGATAGAATCCTGGGAAAACGTCATATCAAATCATGCAAAAAAGAAATGAGGTTATAGTAACCAATATGGAGAGTGAAAAGTGCCAGGAAAGTGGCGTGAAGGGCCAACAATCGGTGAATATATGAAAATAAACCATGGTTCCAGCACCAATGAGCAGCACCCGTAGTGTGGATTGTGGGTGCAACCTTTTTGGGTTACTATCTTTGAACATTGTATTTGGTTCTGAATTGCTGTCTACTTCAGATCTGAGTGTGGTAGAGGTGTGGTATTCATTTGTAAACTTGTGTGCACATCCCAAATAGGATCTAGAGTCCTCAGGTGGTGATCCGATGGATGGTTTATATTCTTCTTGTGTATTCTACAAGATTTGAGCTAGATGTACATGTTTTGATATTTCCCAAGAGGTTATGGGCCAGTTCATGAGTCAAAGATGTAAGAGACACAAAAGGTGATTAAGCTTCAAGGCTTGTCAATCCGACACTAGAATGGATTAGAAGGTCAACTTGGAGGGTGCGTTTCAGGAAAAGTAAAGTTGACCAGAGTGTACTCCTTGTCAATTTACTTTCCACTTTATTTCAGGATCTAATGGCTTCATTGATACTATTACCCAACTTTGGGAACAGAGGTGAGTTGGATGGGAGTAACTACCCGCTTTGGAAGTTTAAGGTAAGGAGACATATGGTGGCTAGGAAAATTTGAAAGGTGGCCATGGGTGCAAAAACTAAAACCCAATATATGTTCGTAGAAGCATGTCACATTAATGAGGTGATCTAATTTGAATCTTTAAAAAATTTATTTTCTGTGCAGAATTTGGTGATTCTGACACCGTAGACGCGTCCGGAACGGCCCAAAACCCCAAGAACGGCATTGGAAACGCTGGAATCAGACATCCGGAGGCCCGGAAATGGCCAAAAAAGGCCGAAAAGTGAGATTTGCAGAAAAACGCGATTTTCAGTCCCTTTCAAACTCGTACCAAATCGCGTTTTCTGCAAATCTCACTTTTTGGCCTTTTTTGGCCGTTTTCGGGCCTTCGGATGTCCGATTCCAACGTTTCCAATGCCGTTCTTGGGGTTTTGGGCCGTTCCGGACGCGTCTGCGGTGTCAGAATCACCAAATTCTGCACAGAAAAGTGTTGCTCTTATATGAACATTGAATGTAAAGCATGTGAAAGAATATATTTATTCCTTTTCACACTGACATTTCTCATGCAAGTATCCATATTTTCTTGCTTTTGTAGAGAGAGAAAAGAGAAAATAGTGAATTTCTTACAGGGCCCCAAAATGAGCTCCCTTTTTTCCTAATGTCAAGGTTATCAGGGATCAGCTAGCAGGTGTAGGACAGAAGGCGACACAAATCAGTTAGCGTTCTTAGTGCTGAATATGCTTCCCAAGAGCTTCAAGGATTGCAAAGAATCCAAGCCACTCACTTTTGAGGAGCTGGGCCCAATGCTTATGCAAGAGGAAGACAAAGTTTGGGGACAACAGAGATTCAACGAAAGGAAAGGCGAAAAAGGGGAAACCTTGACAAGGTAAGCCCAAGGCTGATGATCACTCTTTAAAAGAGCTAGGGGACTCTTCTAGGAGGGAGAGTAAGAAGAAACAACAGAAATGCTCCTACTGTGACAAGCTTGGATGCATAGCAAAGTATTGTAGATTGAAAATGGATGATTAATAGAAGAAGAAGAAGAAGGAGAAACAGCCCTAGAAGAAGGATCCAACAATCAATTCAGTCACATAAGAGCTGTTTCGATGGTTGCTCCAAGCATCTGCATGCAAATAATGAGTTGACTGTCAAGATGTCAATACATCGAGTGCTAGTGCACCGATTTAGATCCCTGCGTGGAGGACACCATGTGTTCCTCAAATCAGAGACTGACGAGGAGGCTAGGAACATTCAGAGAGAAGAAGAAGAACAGAATGACCAGGACCATTGCATGGCTCCAAAATCATATGAGTATGGCACTAGGGAGGGCAGATTTGCTGCAATAGTAGGCAACAACATGAAGGAATATTCACCAGGGTATGTATTTCAACTTTTCTTTTATGATTTCAGCAAGATGCTTTGAAATGTATGGTTGGCCTGGAGTTCTCAGCAAGGAGAAAGAAGGTTCAAGACCCTTAAAATAGCCAGAAGGGCAGCTTCAGAGTAGAGGCATGCAGTGCCTTTTGCATGATCAGTGAGAGAGTTGGACTTCTTAGAGGTCGCCAAGTTGATAAGGTCACTTGTCAAGAAAGCATCCCGAAGAGATCAAGTTACAGAATGCTAGAGGTTCACAAAACAAACTTTGTCAAAGACTTCGTGTCAGAGACAGCAGAACCACAAGTGAAGGGTACTATTGGGACCTTGGAAGGCTTGGTATCCAAACCTGAGGATTTCTCAAAGGGAAAATTGATCCAGAGGGTTAGAGTTTTCGAATGGAGATTTTCATTCAGATGGTCGCTACCATTTGGAGGGCGACTGCACAGGTTACCCGATACGGCTGAGGTGGAGTGTGGATGATGCCGTAGAAATGAGGGATGGGATGTCGGAGAATAGGGACAACTCCTGTTTGTAATCCCCCAAATGAGGAGAGCATGGGGGAGTGAACCTGTAGCATGATATGGGGAACATGGAGGAAGAGAGATGCTGCCATGCGGTCAGCACACAGGCTGCCACAGAGGCACCATACAAACATCCTTAGATTGGACTCCTCACACCAGGCAGCGCACTCCACATGGGACTGCCATGTGGCTGCCCATCATTGGAGCTTCCTATGGTCCTGGAGGGAGGACTTGTAGGCTGTGGCATTGCCCACCCATAGGCCTTGGTTATAGGCAGCAGAGCTGGGACTCAACCCAGCAACCAGGTCCAGGTCAGGAGGGCTTTTTTATGCCTCCAAGTCGTGGCTCGGTCAGCCAGCAGACTTGGCTGGTCAGGTTGGACAGTAAAAGGCCAGTCAGCCTGTTTCAAGGAGAATTCATCCCTATAAAGAGCCCCCCATGGGGGTGCAGTCAATATACTTGCAGAACAGCATCACAGGCAGCATCAGGCCTAAAGAGTGCATCCCCAGTCACTAGGAGGAGTAGGAGAAGGCAACAGTGAGGGTGCAGCAGTCCGCCATCCGTCCCAGCCTTCAGAAGTGCAGAACAGCACAGAGGAGGGTGGACGAGGCAGTATTCTCAGGTGTGAGTAGGTATTGCAAGCCATCCTATTTGTCAAAGTTGTTGGGCATTACCCATAAATTTGTTGGTTGACAAGGAAACTCACACCAGTAGACTATTCAGCATGTTGAGCTAAGATTGAGGTACTGCAAGCCATCCTATTTGTCAAAGTTGTTGGGCATCACCCATAAATTTGTTGGTTGACAAGGAAACTCACACCAGTAGACTATTCAGCATGTTGAGCTAAGATGGGATGTTGAAGCTTTAAGTCACCCTGTTTTGCATTCAAGCAAAAACTTCACAGCAAAAACAATTGCAAACACAAGTGCAGTTGTATTAAGTGTTGGTTCTCATGAGGGAGGAGGTGTATATCTATATCTCTATCCATATCTATATATCTGTATCTCTATCTACATCTATTATGTATGTATCTATCTATACTCTCTCTCTCTCTCTCTCTCTCTCTCTCTCTCTCTATATATATATATATATATATATATATACACACACACACATGTATATATGTATGTATATATATGTATATATGTATATGTATATATATATATACACATACATATATATACATATACATATGTATATATATGTATATGTATACATATATATACATGTATACATATATATACATATATATATATATACATATACATATATACATATATATACATACATATATACATATATACATATATACATATATATATGTGTATATATATATAGAGAGAGAGAGAGGGAGAGATAATATATATAGATAAATAGATATATATGGTTGTATAGAAGTCCTCTTGAGACCCTTCAGGATCTATGGGGCTAGTGATCACTATCAGCAAATAGTGTTTTACACCATTGAAGTAAATAGTACTATAGACTTCCTATGTAGCTAGTACTTGATGCACTAGCTTGTGTGCTAGTCCACGTATCTTACTATCTTGTTGCAGTGTTCCACTTCTTTTAGATAACTCCCTAGCTTTGTAGCTGGCTGCTCTAACAGAATTTTCAAGTTGCCTCTATTGTCATCATATCTTTCTCTGATGTGAGCATAGGCCCAGCATCTTAGGAGTACATGCTGCTCATTTTCCACCTCCTTTGTGGGGCATATTTTACAAATTCTTTCTTCTATGGGGGCATAGGCCCGGCATCGTAGGAGTACATGATGCTCATTTTCCACCTCCCCTATGGGGCGGATTTTCCACCTCCCTTGTGGGGGCAGATTTTACAAATTATTTCTTTATGGGGACTCTAGGTCTTGCCCATCTTCCTTTCTCCACGTCTCGATCGTGTGAACTGGCTCTCATTTTTCCCTTGCTTGTCTAAGATAGAGACAGAGACAGAGGGACATATATGTATCCTGCAATTTGGACACCTTCTCTGCTTGTATTTTCACCCAACCTTCCAACTCATTAAAAAAAAGCCCAAAAAAGGTTGGCAAGAGGGGACAGCCTTGTTTTTCCCCTATGTCACTGCTAATGACAACTTTTCCTTTGGAGCATGACCCATCAACAAGTGGTTGTGCTAGCTCAGCTAAAACTTTCTCATATAAACAGAATGTATCTTCTTGAAGTTCGTGAGGGACTTGAAGCTTTTCTAGTCTTTCCCATAGTTGTGTTAAAGGCTTTCTTGAATCTAAAAGCAACAAAGGGCCTCTTCTTTTTTATGTTTGGATCCTTCCAATGCAGCCCTTATGGCAACCAAATGGTCTATTGTAGAGCATTCAGGGTGGAACCCTACCTGGGATTGTGCCTTGACTCCTTGTGTCTCCGCCCATTTTCTGATTTTCTGCTCAAGTTTAGTGCCATACAGCTTGGTCATTAGGCTACTCACCATGATGGTGCGATAGTTTTTTGCCACCTTGCTGTCTTGTCCCTTGTGAATCGGTACAATTCTGCTAAGTTGCCATTTTGAAGGAAAGCCTTCCTCTAAGATAGAGACAGAGACAGAGGCAGATATAGATATTAATATAGATCTCTCTCTCTCTCTCTCTCTCTCTATATATATATATATAGATAATTCTTATCTACTCCACAGCCAAATCTTCTTGACTGAAATTTTCTTGATTCGAAGTTTTGCCTTGCTGGAAAAAAACTGCCACGTTTCAGAATTTTGTCAGAAAAACTATTTTGGGCTCAAAAGCGTGGTTCTTCCGCATGGATGTCCAAGCTTCTATGTGTTGTCGCCCTTGCTTGTGTGCATCGTAGTTGTTCACACACAGTTTCTCTTGTTGCCAAAACTCTATCTGGCTGTTGAAGTTGTTCATATGTACTTTGCTTTGCTCAGAAAGTGAATCTGATACCAAATGGGATTCTAACGAACGTTTCCTAAACACAATTCCAAAACATCCAGAAATTTTACACTTTACACAGTGCTGGATCGGCCCTCTACTTTACACAATGGATTGGCTCTCCAATAGCAGCTGTTGTATGCATTTATTTCTATTCCCAAAGAAGGTCTTAACCTGCCACCAACATTCGAAAGGGGATTTCTCTCTCTACCTAGGTTCGAGCGGGAAGATGTCCTAGTGTCGCCGGTGTCCCCACCCCTACTGCCTTTATAGCAAGAAGATTTTGTCCGATAGTCCTACATCTCTATGGAGATTTTGATCTCCCTACAAAATCCTTTTCCACCCCTTACAGAGTCCCTCAAGGTCAAGCAAGCCTAAATGAAGACGAGTACAAGGCTCCTGTTTCTGCTCTCAGAGTACCAAAGAGAAGGCGGCTCAGCCAAAGAAGGTCTGAAGCTGGAACGTACTTTGCACCACCAACATTCAATAGAATTCCCCTCTCTACCAATTGGGAACGAGAAGATGTCCCAATGGCGCCGATATCCACACTCCCATTGCCTTCAGAGCGAGAAATTTGAATCGATAGTCTTGCATTCCTACGGAGATTTTGATCTCCCTACTGAATCCTTTCTCATCCCTTACAAAGACAGGAGTCCCTCCAAAAGACCCCTCTAGATGAAGAAGAAGAATTGAGCGACAAGGATGAGCCATGAAGTTTCCAAGGATAGATGGACATGCCCAAGGAGTATGAGCGGAACATTAGAGAGCCAAAGAGCGGGAAGCCTAGTTGATCGAGCAATCTTAATTGATGGAAAATATATTTGAAAGATATGTACTACTGTAGAGAACAGCTCAAAAGACCACTGAAGACTATATCAGGATGAAGCGCAGTACTAGTGCAATGATGAGCCAATAGGCTCAATTGTAGCAACTAGAAACCTAGGCTTAGAATACTCGAGCACAAAAGTGGAATATGAGAGTTTTTGAAGAGGTGTTGAGGTTTGAAGTAACTGAGCGGAAGCTTGTGCTTAGGGGATACAGGATTAGAGTCCTTACAAGACAATTGGCTGACCACGGAGTGGAGTCGTCCAAAGAGATTGATTAGCTGAAGCAGACTCAGGGCATCTAAATCCAGTAACAGAGATGCATAAGTTGTTAAAATTCAGCTTCAACTAAGTTAATGAGACTATCAGTCTGCCAACATGATGCTGGCAATCAAAAGGATGAGGTCATTAGCTCGACAGAGGAGATTCAAAAGACGAAGAGCACCCATGCTCCTCCTGAAGTAGAACTGATTCAATTGGATCCAAAAGGGGTGAATTGAAATCCAAGATAGAGGCGTTGAAGCAACTACTTCAGTAGCTTCTGCCTATTTTGAGTGACACGTTTTTTGTGAAGTGTTATATCGTTTTATGATCATTCCTTTATCAAAAGATGTCAAACGACATGGGTAACACTTGGCTATCTGTGGTGATTTAAAAGCACCGCCTGCATGTGAGTGAGATGATTAGATTAGATAGCCTATTCATTAGATTACACATAGTTGTGTACAGTCTATAGGATAAACAAAGTAGATACTGAGGCTTCCAAATTCAGAGAGGGATTTGAATCAAGAAGCTGGGACGAGTAGAGATCAAAAGGAGGGAGACTCGAACGTTCTCTTGTCCTCTACTTTGTAATCCTGGCAATGGCAGTATCTGCGTGTAATGGAAAATATTAATGGAATCACAATTTCGTTATCAAACATCCGAATCTTCAATTGCTTTCCTTTATATGCCAATTGGCTTAAGTTTAATGTAAATGAATTCGTGTGTGCGCATTGTTTGCTCCATTGTGTTTATTCGACATGGCTCATGCAATCACGTAGACGGGATAGGAAGCTAGGTTTGACACTAGCATGTGCAGTTATGAACACCAATGCATGTGGGATGACTCCCAATGTGACACGTGGCATGTGACACGTGGCATCCATAGGACACACTCTACTAGAACTCACACTAGAACACACCAAAATGACTCACCTTGGCTTCATATTCTAACATCCCCCCATGAAGGCAAGGTGAGAGACTACTGGAATGGAACCAAGGACAGAACATGATAGTGATAGGACTACTAAACTGTGCACTGTCTGAACTAGACATGGCTCCCATGCCAATCTCAGAGGCTGAAGTCTGAGCATGGTTCAGAGGTCAAACTGAGCGCTCACATGGCTTTAACATGACTCAGAGGCTCATGTCTCAGCGTGGATGCATGAACAACTCAAAGGTCTAGAAAACCAATGCACCAACATCCTGGTACTCATAAACCAAGCCTGATAACTAGACCCTATCAATGCTAATACATGGCTTCTACAGTACATCCCCCAGGGACTAACTAGAAACACACCATAAAAGAAATACATCATTTTAGGAGGACAATCCAAGGCAGAGGACCTTTATTGACTCAGTAGGACTCAATAAGACATTGCATTACATTCATTCTGGGGGACAACCCGGGCAGAGGACCCATTCATCAAGCATATATAATAAACATTGATCTCTTTGAGTAAGAGAGATGTCCTCCAAGCAGTTGCAGACACATATGAGTGCCCATTCCTGATGTCGATGAAGATGTCGATCAAGCACTATGCAGGAATGCCCCAATAAAGATGTCGGTGAAGTCCATGGGGCAGCTACAAGGAGCAATCACATGATGATCCTCAATGTGCCGGAAGGAGTTACAAATGTCGAGTAACTTCACTTGATTTTACGATGTCCTCGAACAAATGTTACAAAATAGTGACGATTTTACAAAATTTCTTAGCAAGCCTCAAGAGTTTTACATAGAGGAAGCTGTAATACAACTGTAGGAATCAAAGAATCAGAAAAGCCCTAAAATTAGGGTTTCTCAGAATTAGGGTTTCTGATATTTTCTTAGAAACATGCAGAACTGTAAGCCCTAGTGCATCAGAGGCTAAATATGCCAAAATCTCCAAAAAATACTGAAAATCTGGGCTCAAATTGCAAAAGTCGATTTTTAGGTCAAAAAACACAGTTTAGACCAGTTTTTCCCAGATTTCAGCACGAAATGAACCTGGAAACTTGCTGTGAGTGTTGGATAAGATTCTCCTCAGTAGGGTGACCAGTTCTGAAGAAGAAAACGTCAAGAAAGATGGTTGGCAATACCAGCAGTGGTTTTAAGAATGGGAGCTGATTTTGAAGGGGCTTTTGTACCAGGATGAGGCGCCCTACTGTAGTGACTGCAAATATGCAAGAAAATTTGGAGTTGATCAAAACCACCCAATCGAAAAGCTGTTTTCTTGTTTCAGGAGGCGATTCTCGCGATGAAACTCGTTCAAAAGCTCTCCAGAAGGCTGGACCAGCAAAGAGAAGGTGTGGCAATCGCTGAAGAGATGGTTCTAGTACAAGATCAAAGTGATGGCGGGCTGGAGCAGCATCGTACTTCAATGGAGAGGCTAAGGAAAGGGGAGGGCATCTCTACCATGGAGGAGAGAGGAGCTTCCATTTGCAGGCTTCTATCATCCTCTAGGTAGAGCAAGAAGAAGGTAGGAAGGGAGGCTTTGATACCACATGAAGGAACATGGTGGAGAGAGGGAGAGAGAGAGGGTACGCTAGGGAGAGAGGAAGTGATACTTAAAAGGAGACATAATGAAATGGAAATGAAATGACTAGAGCAATGAACAAAAATGAGAGTACTCACATGTAGACCAAAGAGCTTGTACCTTGATACTTTATTGATATGACACTAGACAAGCATAGCTCTTATATAGAGCACACACACACATATGAACACCAATGCATATGGGATAACTCCCACTATGACACGTGGCATCCATAGGACACACTAGACTACAACTCACACTAGAACACACTAGAACACACCAAATTGACTCAACTTGTCTTCATATTCTAACATCTTGAATAAAGAGATTGTGGAGTACTTTTTTTATTAGCCTTCTTCTTTAGTGCTAGCCTTCGTCATGGCTGAGTCTGCCCTTCACCTTTGGAGTGAGTACAAAGATGTTTGTATAAATGGATGCTCCAATATGTGTGGGTGTGTGGATTTGTATGTGTGAGAGCATATGTTTATACTATGGTCTACACCCACTTTTAGGTGCTGAAGACATTAGTGGAGATGTCATAGTAGCTAGCCCCTGCTATGCGTGATGGAGTTTATGGTTTTCAAAATTATGAGTGACTTTCATTGGATTGAGACTACACTATGTTATGTTTTTAGAGGATGAGTTTAGACGTGTTCTTGGATTCATCTAGCTATGTTTCATGGGATTGAAACCGCACTATGTTATATTTTTTGAGGATGAATTTAGACATTTTGGATTCATTTATTAGCGGACATGCAAATTTCACCTTGTGAAGTGTTTGTTCATGTTGCGGCCTCTTTTGCCATATTAGCAGACATGCAAATTTCACCTTGTGAAGTGTTTGTCCATGTTGCGGCCTCTTGATATTGCGATAATTCTTTCTACCTTAAGTGGTGTGTTGCCCTATCAGCTAGATGCTATAGACGTGTTCTTGGATTCATCTAGCTATATACTTATGCCATATTAGCGGACATGCAAATTTCACCTTGTGAAGTGTTTGTCCATGTTGGGTCCTCTTGATATTGCGATAATTCTTTCTATCTTAAGTGGTGTGTTGCCCTATCAGCTAGATTGTCGAAGAATTTTTTGCTTAGATGTTCATATGGGAGAGACTAAAGCGAAATCATTTAGTCTACACAAGCAGTTGTAGCTTGAATGAAGAGATTGTGGATTACTTTTTGATTAGCCGCCTTCTTTAGTGCTAGCCTTTGTCATGGATCAATCTACCCTTCACCTCCGGAGCACAGACAAAAACTTAGTATGTTTGAGAGCATATGTGTACACCATGGTCTACACCCACGGTTGGGCACTAATGACATCAATGGGATGTCATAGTAGCTAGTCCATGCCATGAGTGATGTAGTTTATGGTTTTCAACCTTATGAGTGACTACCATGATATTGAAACTGCACTATGTTATGTTTTGAGAGGATGAATTTGGACATATTCTTAGATATATGCTTCTATCGTATTAGTGGACATGTAAATTTCATCCTATGAAGTTTTTGTCAGTTGCGGCCTACTGATATTACGCTAATTCTTTTATCTCAAGTGGTGCATTGCCCTCTCAGCTAGATTGCCTAAGCATTTTTTTTGCTTAGACATTCATCTAGGAGAGACTAAAATGAAATTGTTTAGTCTTCACAAGCAGTTTGTAGATTGTGGAATACTTTTTGACTAGCCTTTTCCTTTAATGCTAGCCTTTGTCATGGCCGAGTCTGCTCTTCACCTCCGGAAAGCCGACAAAAACTCGGTACTACGAAGACCTTTGTATAAATGGATGCTCAAGTATATGTGGGTGTGTGGATTTGTATGTGTGAGAGCATATGCTTATACTATGGTCTACACCCACTGTTGGGCGTTGATGACGTCAGTGGAGATATCGTAGTCCCTACTATGGGTGATGGAGTTGATGGTTTTTGACCTTATGAGTGACTATCATGAGATTGAATTGCAATATGTTATGTTTTCACAGGATGAGTTTGGGCATGTTTCTAGATCATCTAGATATATTTGGTAATGCCATGCACAAATCATGTCTACATGAGATCCAAAAGAAAGGGCTGCAGCCGTAAACTAATTGCTTTCGCCAAAATTTTATAAAAGATGGTTGGCCTCCTTTGGAATGAGGTGGATGAGACCTAGTCAAGCAGAGCAACAGAGTCCCAAACGCCTTGCCAGGCTGAGGTAATATGATCCCCAATCTCAGCCCAACGGGAAATAAAAAAAGATAGTGAAAGCCAATCCGAACCAGAGCACTTGCCCTTATGAAGTGCAAGAAGTGCAATCCTGAATTCCGGCTTCTAGGCTCCATTTGTCTTGGGTTCCGTCCGGATTCTCTTGTTCTAGATTTATCTATTCTGGATCCGCTTGTTCTGGGTTCTAGATTTGCTTGTTCCGTGTTCTGGATTCACCTACGCATGCATCTTTTGGGAGTCATTTCACTTTTTGGCTCCTTTTGGCAGCATCTACTTGGCATTTTGACAGTTTGCGGCTGTTTGGGCATATTCTAGCATTCATTCATGGCACATCTCTCTCTCCTTCCATCCCCCCAACCCTGTAACGGGTGGCCCGTTGACGAGGGACTGAAGATCTCAATCCACCCCTCCTCCTTCACCATCCTCGGCATCGACTAAGGGCTGAGGCTCTTAGACCTCTAGGGCAGTAGCTCTACGAGGTTTGGCTTTGACACCGAAACCAAGGAGAAATCCTTGCCCTCCATTGAGTCAAGGGGGAGCAGCCCTTTGGCACGACGACATGATTCAACTTAGGGGAGCAGCCCATGGTATGTATGGATCTCCACCCATGAGATGGTGGGCTCTTGAAGGGCTCAATTCAAAGGGGCAAGTTTGAATCTATTGGGCCTTAGACAAGTGGCTGTTGGGAAAAGGACCAAGGAGGAAAGGCTGCTTTGAAAGAGGCAGCTGATCGTTTGAAGCAAGGGGACTAGTTCCCTCCAAAATAAAAAACACTTCACACACACAGGGATTCGAATGCAATCGACAATTGCCCAAGGTGTAGCTTAAGGAAAGGAGATTGAGTGAGAGCTGTGAGCTCCAGCAAGGAGACCCTGAGAGCCATCAAACTTGTTCTTAGTGAGTTGCAGGCCAGCCATGGGATAGGACCATCCGGAAGGGATCGGGTGAAGCTTAAGGAACCCGAACCCTACAAGGGCGCACGAGAGGTAAAGGTATTGGAGAACTTCATCTACAACATGCAACAATACCTTGCCCTTGCCAAGATAGTCGAGCCCCAAGAGCAAGTGCTTCATGCCTCAACCTACTTGGTGGACGATGCAAAGCTATGGTGGAGGAATTATAAGGAGGATGAGAGGACCAACTGCAATACCTACACCATTTTGACATGGGAGGAGCTCTCACAAAGGCTGAGGCTGCAATTTCTGCCCTCTGACATTGAATGGAAGGCTCGGGATGCCTTGAACAGTCTCAAACACACCAGAACCTTGAGGGAGTTCATCCAGGCTCACTCCTCCCCTATTCTACAGATCAAGGAGATGGGTGAGGCTGACCAGTTGTACTATTTTATCAAAAGGCTGAGGCCTTGGGCACATGATGAGCTCATGAGGGAGCATGTCAAAACAGTGGCTGAAGCCTATGAGGTGGCTGACTGCCTTACTGATTGGCAAGAGAAGAATCATGGTAGTGAGAGACAAGCTCAAGCCAAGACCAAGCCAGTGGACAAGGGATCCCTCCATTCAAGAAGAAGAAATTCAAGAGATTTGGCTCCAAGAATAAGAAGAAATACCATGCGATGGGGGAGGTTTCAGTTGAGTAGGCCAAACCCAAGTTTACTACAGCTCAAAAAGGCAAAGGCAAAGTGAGCACTACTCAGCCCAAGAGCAATGTGGGATCGGTGAAGGCATCATCGAGTCAATCAGCCCCAAAAGGAAGCGGATGCTACATTTGTACGGGGGCACACTTTGCTAGGGACTGCCCTATGAGACAATCACTACAGATCATCCAGGAAACAGAGGATGAGCAGCCCACTCAGAAAATGACACCCCTTCAGCTTCTAGGAGCAATGAGTGAGGACAAGGTAGCCTCAGATTTACTGTTCGTTACCGCAACAGTGAATGGACACCTAGTACGGGCTATGGTGGACAGTGGGGCCAGCCACAACTTCATCACTTCCAAGAAGCCAAAGGAGATCCGGCTGAAATCTGAGATCAGCAAGGGGAAGGTCATGAAAACAGTGAACACCCCGGGCCAAGCAATGGCAAAGGTGGCACAAGGGGTAAGTGTTCAAGTAGGAGGCTGCTCCAACAGATCAGAATTTTCTGTAGTACAAATGGATGACTTTGAGCTCATGTTTGGGCAAACATGGCTGAGAGCAAACAAGGTACTCATCAATAGCCATGATGAGCAATTGGTTTTTTGCAAAGATGGAGGTTGGGAGGTGGTGAAAGCTTCAAGGCAAAAGGGAGGCCCTTTACCCCAACTCCTCTCAGCCATGCAGTTAAAGAAAGCAGTGAGGAAGGGAAATCAAGCCTACCTATTGGTAATCAAGGAGCATGAGGATGACTCAGTTTCAGCCAAAGGACATGTACCACATGAGGTTCAAGCCTTGCTGACGGAATATGCAGATATCCTACCCGAGAAGCTTCCAAGGGAGCTTCCTCCAAAGTGGGAGATCGATCATAGGATAGAGGTGTACCCCGGTTCAGATCCTCCAGCCAAGGCACCCTACCGTTTGTCTCAAGATGAGAACAAGGAGCTGAAGGTTTAGTTGCAAGAGTTGCTTGAGGCAGGATTTATTCAGCCCTCAAAGTCTCCATATGGAGCTCCCGTTCTCTTTGTCAAAAAGAAGGAAGGAGACTTGCGTCTTTGTGTGGACTACCGGGCACTCAACAAGGTTACTGTTAAGAACCGGTATCCCCTTCCCAACGTGAGAGAGTTGTTTGATTCTCTAGTGCATGCTCGGTACTTCACGAAGACAGATCTAAGGTCCGGGTATCATCAAATCAGAATTTCTGAGGATGATGTAGAAAAGACAACTATGAGGACCAAGTATGGCTCATATGATTGGAAGGTGTTGACTTTTGGGTTAACCAATGCCCCGGCAAACTTTTCAACACTCATGAATGGTATTTTTCGAGACCTACTAGATGAGTGTGTAGTCATTTATTTAGATGACATCCTCATCTATTTAAAGATTATAAAGGAGCACATCAAGCACTTGAGGGAGGTGTTTGATAGGCTGAGAACAAATCGACTGTTCTTGAAGGAAAGTAAGTGTGATTTTGCAAGGGAAACAATCCATTTTCTGGGTTTCAAGGTGAGCCAAGGAAAGCTCATGATGGACGAGAGCAAGGTGAAAGCCATAGTGGAGTGGCCTACCCCAAGGAGTGTTCATGATGTACGGGCATTCAACGGGTTAGCCTCTTTCTATAGGACCTTCATTGACATGTACAGTGAAATCACAGCTCCGCTTACCAATCTTACACGAAAAGATACACTGTGGAAGTGGGGCCCTAAGCATGAGAGTGCTTTTCAGAAACTGAAGGAGGCTGTGAGCAGCCAGCCAGTCCTAGCACTCCCTAATTTTGAGAGGCCCTTTGAAGTGCAGACAGATGCATCAGATTTTGCCATAGGAGGTGTCTTCTTACAAGACGGGCATCCTATAGCTTTCGAGAGTCGGAAACTGATTGATAGAGAGACCCGTTACCCTACTCATGACAAGGAGATGACCACGGTGGTGCATTGCTTAAGGACTCGGAAGCATCACCTCTTGGGAAATCACTTCTCTGTTTTCACAGACAATGTCACTACTTCCTACTTCGTGACACAGCCCAAGTTGTCTCCCAAGCAAGCAAGGTGGCAGGATTTTCTAGCCAACTTCGACTTCAAGATCAAGTACAAGCCCGGCAAGGAGAATGTAGTGGCAGATGCCCTCTCTCAAATCCCCTACTTGGCTGCAGTCCAAATTCTGCATGGGTCAATTGTTTTGGAAGAGATCAAAACAGGGTATGCAGAGGATGAATTTGCCAAGAAGATACTTAGGAGCCCCTATCCATTCTTCTGAGCATCAGAAGGTCAGGGAACCTTTGTGAAGGTGAAGGACTTTAGTCAGGGGATTTTTCCTCTCAGTCAGGCAGTGGCTGAAACTATAAGTCAAGCAGAGCTTTGGATCCCGGTAGGGGACCAACTTGGGGAGCAAAGGAAAAAGTGAAAATTTTAGGGAGAACTTTGCTCTCATGACAAACCCCCTCCCCCTCCCAAAAAAAGCAAAATCAAAACAAAACAAAACAAGAAAAAGTGAAAGAAGGAAACACACACACCTGCGTATTCTTCCTCAATCCCCGTTAGATAAGTCGATGAAGGTGACATGAACATGTATGTAGCTGAATCCAAGAACATACTTATAGCTCGTTGTGGCATCAAGGACCATTAGCTGCTTGGTGGCAGTCTTGTAGTTGCTGACAAATTGAGTGGCTTGGAGGATATTATGTTAAGTAGGCAGCTTTTGAACAAGCCTGCCGAGACCTAATTCTTGCAGCTTAGGCAACACCTCTACATCATATAGGGCTGTGTAGGATTCTATCATATGGCAGGTGATCTTGAAGTCGGCATTGGGCTTGTAGCAGAACTTGGTATGGTGGATGGTGTGCCCACGGAGCTACTGGATCAAAGTAACACTAAAGACTGTCTAAGTCAATATTGGTGATGAAGTATGCTGGTGGAGTGAGAAAGATCAGAGCTAGGTTGCACTTTAAGGCACGTAGAAGGTCCATTATGCAATATCTGCCTCTTAGAGTAGCATATGATTAATCATAAAGCTCCCTCAGGTGACAAGGAAGAAGTGATGATTGACCATTGATGTTAAAACGAATATCCCTTTGATCCTGGCTGAGTGCAGATCATGCATAATGCTTTGCAATCTCCCAAATTGAAAAAGTGCGGGTTTAGCCCTCTGAAGCTACAAGCCTAATGTAATACTTCTTTGCTAGGGAACTAGACAAATGGGATCTTTTAACAATCACACCATAAGTCTCTAGGGCTCTCGGGAGCGTCGAGCAATCTAATTAGTTTAGATTGCTTGGTCCATGCTACATCTCTCTCTGTATAATTGTATGCCTGATTGTGTTGCACAAACTTATGGAGATTGGATGAATATCTGCTTAGAAAGACACATCTTTTTACTTAGGAGTACAATGTGGAAGCTTGCTATGTGCATGAAACTCTCAGCATAAATCTGGAGTACAATGTGGAAGCTTGCTATGTGTATGAAACTCTCAGCATAAATATGGAGGAATTCAAAAATTTTCTTGTAGGGAGGCAATGTGAGAACAATAAGCTTGGTTTCTGTATGGTAGTCAACTTTATCTTGCAAGGAGAAAACTACTTCAGAGGTTAAACATGTGTCAATTTTCTTATATTAGATGTTGTTTAAGGTATTGATACAAGGATATTTTGAAGATCTTAACTTTTGAATTCTCTCTCCAATGTCTGCAGTTTCAAGTTTTGGTGGCTCGAGTGAAGATCAACAGTCAACAAGTCCGTGCTCAGAACTTCGCTTTTCCCCAGGATTTTTACCGAGTTCCAGTTCAA
The DNA here is from genome assembly GCF_047967505.1 of Dipteris shenzhenensis. Taxonomy (NCBI): domain Eukaryota; kingdom Viridiplantae; phylum Streptophyta; class Polypodiopsida; order Gleicheniales; family Dipteridaceae; genus Dipteris; species Dipteris shenzhenensis. The sequence goes on from NC_141614.1 coordinate 52,282,911, forward strand.
GCTCTACATTGTTGGGCTTGAGTAGTCCAATAGATATACCTGTTAGAAATCTTAGTTTCTTCAACCAGCTTACATCTTCCCTTGACGTTAGAACTCTTTTGCCACTGGTCTCCTCATCTGTCCTTAGTACTTCTGTTTCTCCACCTGAAGCCCACACCCCTATAAAGGCTTATCTATCAAGATCGGAAAGTGATCCAAATTTTCATCTCTCCAAAACATTTTATATGCCAGAAAAGGTTGATCCTGTTCCAGTACAGCCTGGTGTAAAAAACTTTGAAGCATTTCGTGTGCTGCAGAACCTAGGGCAATTTAATAAGCAATATGAAAGGAAGCAGGAAATGACTAGGGAAGATTTGGATGTGTCTTTGGACATCATGAATCAAATTGTGCAAGAGGAGAATAGAAGAGAAAAAAAACAAGGTGTTGAGGAGCTGCCCCTCCTCGATCAGAACCTTGAGCGTCAACAGCAGACAGACCCACAGCATCCTATGGAAGGTCCATTTAATATGGATTGCAGTATCCTATCAAAAAACTATTCACAAGGAAGACCTCTTCTTTGTTCCATTTGTAAGCAAAAATCTCCTGTTTTTGGTACCTTACCAAGAAAGTATAGCTATGTGGAGCTTGAAGAGGCAACCAATGGGTTCTCTGAAGATAACTACCTGGCGGAAGGTGGCTTTGGATTGGTTTACAGAGGGTTATTAAGCAGGGGGCAAGCTATTGCTGTTAAAAAGCAGAAGCTTGCAAGCACACAAGGCTACAGTGAATTTTGGTCAGAAATACAAGTTTTAAGCCATGCACAACATCGCAATCTGGTCATGCTTCTTGGGTGCTGCCATGAGAATGGCCATCGGATGTTGGTATATGAATACGTCTGCAACAAATCCCTTGAATGGCACCTTTCATGTAAGTAGTTCCTGTAATGATTTTCCACCCCAATGAGGCAGATATTTAAATACATGGTCTTTTCTGACTTCAATTGACTGAGATTCTAACTGTGATTTAATTTTATTTTGTATTTTTTGCTTGTAGCAAAGTGTCCAACAAATTTGGAATGGGCTTCCAGGCACAAGATTGCTCTAGGAGCGGCAAAAGCATTGCGGTACTTGCATGAAGAATCCCGCATAGGCTGCATTGTACATCGGGACATGCGTCCAAGCAACATACTTTTAACCCATGAATTTGAACCCATGGTATGCACAAACCCCTGGGCCCTGCATTCTCTACATTTTAAAATGTACCTAACTGTGGAATTTTCAGCAGACTGATTTGTTCTGGATGTTTTAGCAAAATACGAAGTGTGCATGTTTCAGCTGGATTGTCTCAGGACAAATTGACCTCAGAAAGTTCCTTTGACCCACAACCAATATTTATATCCTTGATATAATGGAATTTGCAATCTTACAGCAACTTATGGAAGTCTAGATGTGAGTTTTACTGAACACGACTCCTGGCAATGAAGCATGCACTAAGATGTAAAAGGCCCCTATCTGAAACATCGAGAGTTCTTCAATATTCCAGAAAAGGCTGTCTTAGTGACAAACAATAAGTTTCATGCCCTTATTGCCCTTTTTCTGACTCTATTGGTCTCCTGTCAATGATCCCATGTGCTTTATGTTTACAGTATGATGTTTCTTTTTCTCATTGGCACTTCATTTCCTAGTCACCATGGAGCTCATTCAGTGGAACGGTTTCAGCCTTCAGGGACGTTTCTGGCTTTTTGAAACGGCTCCCTATGAAATGTCAATTAGGTCACACACGCGCACACACCCCGACACATTTTTGTGTGTGGTGAAAACCAGTTATCATTTTATTACAGTCCCAAAGAAAGGGATAATCTGCTACAAATATAAAAAGACCTCATTATATGACAAGAAAGCAGGATAATCTAAGTCCCACGGATGTAGACAATCATAAAGTGAGCACACGCACGCGCGCGCACACACACACACACGTGCGCACATGCGATATATATATATATATATATATATAGAGAGAGAGAGAGAGAGGGCATTTGAATATTTAGGGCATTGTTTTTTTTTTCTGAAACATCTATTCTTCAGATGCTTCTCTAATACGTTTAAGGGTTTCAAAACGAATTTCTATTGACTATACCCATATCAAAAGCATCAACCAATTATTATCATGCATGTGTATGTGTACTTGAGTACAATTGACCGTGTGATTCCAACATAAGCCATTGATGTTCCCAGGTGGGAGACTTTGGGCTTGCCAGGTCACATGACATAGGGGAGGATGCCATTCAAACTCGTTTAATCGGCACATTTGGGTATTTCACAACTGTTAAAATCTTGGTCACCATTTATGCTACTTTCACGTCTACTTTATTGTGTTTAAGTATATACCCCTTGGGAGGTCTGGACCTTGTCCTGAGACTACCTTTTCTGGTGTTCAAGGTATCTAGCTCCAGAGTATATCGAGAGGGGCCAGGTTTCTTGGAAGTCCGATGTGTATGCCTTTGGTGTTGTCCTGTTGGAGCTTGTAACAGGACGTAAAGCTCTTGATGCTTCGCGTCCACCTGAACAGAAAAGTCTAACAGAGTGGGTCAGTAGGCATGATGGAGCATCCGAAGTTTGTGATCTGTTCTCTCATCTTTCCACATCGATTTTTTGTATTTTCTTTTTGGCTTTTTGATGCTTAAACTATGTTGTGACAGGCACGTCCAAAGCTACTCAATGATGACATGTTAAGTGAACTGGTTGACCCTCGTTTGAAGAAATCATATAATGTGAGTCAAATGCGTTATATGATGCGTGCTGCCTATCATTGTATAAAAAAAGACCCTTCAGCACGGCCACGGATGAGAGAGGTAAGATGAATGTTTCAATTTTCAAGAAGGATAATTGTCGAGGTCTCATTGTGCTGGAAGATTTAAGTATTCTGCGAGAGAGATTTCAAATACTGACCAAAATCAGCCTCAGGGTTGCATAGATTGAAGTCAATGCCTGTTCATTGAGTTTTTTTAATGGAATATGTAGATGTATAAAATAGGATAATTTTAGAATATAGCTAACTAATTTTTAATGGGTTTCAAAAACACACATTTACGGAGCAGGTCTTACACATTTTAGAAGGTGAGACGCCACGACAACTGGTGGACTGCTGTCCCTCTGTTCGACAAGAAAAGGGAGCAGTCTCTTTCTTGAAGAGCCGAGGTCGAAGAACCAGGAAGAATCTTTCCTATGAAAGTATGCTATAAAACTTTAGTGTATAAACAATTAAGAATGCAAACAAGCAAAATACTAGTTTGGTTGACTACTGGAAAATTGTTAGGTGCCTAAATGTAGTAAAAGTTGTCTCCTCAGCAGATGTGGTCCTCCCTCAGAGCGGAGTGAAAACTGTTGAATCTTAATTCAAAATTTTAATATTATTTATGTTAAGCAAAGTAGAAACTAAAAATTAGAAATCGTATTCTCATTCAATTTATTTGTATTTCATCAAATATGCTCATTAAGAAGAGTATGGGGTATCACATGCATTGTAAGTGTTACAGTGACTATGTTATCCAACTTGCAAACTCACAAACAAGTGTAAGTCGAGTACATAAGAGAACTATTTTCCATAGAAATATTTTTTTCAATTCCAATTCATCGTTGAAATAGATAGATTCCTTCATAATAATCATGTTTGTAATATGCCTCAATTGAGAGGGCCAATTTTTGTCATGTGCTTTCTCTATAACTTTGCTAGGATTTTAATTTGCTTCATCGTTCTTGGATGTCATCTCATCTTTTATGTGTACTTCCATAAATACTAGCTTAGAAGAAATATCTTTGTGTTGCCCTACATAGTCCTCATCTTCATCTTTTGCATCTACTTCTATCAAATATACTTGGTCTTCAAAATTTCCATCTTCTAGAAAGGTATTCATGCTCTCTTGATCTCTAATATGAGATAATGGGTGCAACCTTGGACTTTTTAAAGAATTAATCCTTGAAGTTTCTCTCATACACTGTGACACCACTTCATAACGAGATGTAATTTATTAGTCCTTCAATGATTGAGCCTTTGTTCTTGCAGCCCTTAAAATGTAGCAGTGCATCCGATTCTCCTCTTGGTAACATTGAGAACCTTATTGTTATTTTCTAAGGCATATTCCTTCTTGGATTCTTATTGCTGGATTTCACTGTGAAGTGCATGTCCCTCTTAAGAAATGAAATCGAAAACTATTTTTATGGGCGGCCAATGCATCACCCCTTTCATTTTAAAAAACTTTGATGAAATATTTGAAGTTTGAAACCTCTTGCATTAAGTACGGCAAAGATACAAAGGGTCAAAATGGCACCTTACCCATTTGTGATAGCAATTTTAACCCTACTAGGGGTTTTAAGAAGGATGGAGATATTTGGGTAGTCAAATGCTTTTGGGGTGGTGATTACTTAGACTAAAGCTACAATTTAGGTATCCTTTAGGCGAGACATTGATCTTCCAGAAGACTTTGATCTTCCACTACATCACCTTGTAAATTTTCATTTTCTTTGTTTATCTTACCTTTGAAGCCACCTTTTAGGTTGTCTATGTAAATGAAATATTTGATTTCATATCACTAAATCACCTTGAAATAATTTGATGCATTCCATGAGAAAATATATATTTTGAAGAGGAATCTAAAATTTTCATTTTCTATGTTTTCTTAGTCATGGAGGTTGGCTATGTTCATGTATCTTTTATTTTAATTTTTAGGTTTGCTACTATATCACCTTGCAAAGGATTGATGCACTTCATGATTTCCTATGAAGAAATATAGATTTTGAAGAGGTAGATGAAGGAGTTTGACAACTTCGGTCATTTTGATGTCCATTTTTGGCAAATGTAGGAGGAATTTGACCACGGCACAAAAGGCAAAGTTGGTCAGGACATCGTGGGGTATCCAAAAATGCACAAGTCCACCATGGCATGAATTTGGCCATCTGGAGCACCTTACGCCGTGGTCAAATTCCTCCTACATTTGCCAAAAATGGTCACCAAAATTACCAAACTTGGTCGAGAGTATTATTTTGACTTGGAATATTCATAATATTTTTCTAAATTATTTTTACAAAAAAAAATATACAAGTAATAGAACTTAATTGCATGGAATATGAAGAGAATAGTAAAATAGCTATAACTTTTGCGCTATAACTCCGATTGCAAATTTTTTTAGTTCAAAATCGAGAGCAGGATTGAATGACTTACCCACTTTGACTTAGTATGGTTTGAAATGTATGTTTGGTTGTAGTATATTGCCATGCTATGCAAAAGAAACGGCAAGCAACCGGAGATATGATAAGAAGCCTTCAAATAGGCAAAAATCGCGCAACTTCTTTGCTGAGATGATGAATGTGAGGAAGAGTAGAATATTGTTGCAAAAGCCTCTTTGTTCAAAGTTTGCAAATAGCCATTTGGTTGAGAACAACATGTCCATAAAATTTAAATTTGAGAAGTGCTATTATTGTTCTTCGTATGATGCTGAAGATGGCTTTCAAATGACACTTGAGTTTTAATTAAGATATGGGTGGAGTCTTTTTTAAGCATTCAATTGCTTAATGGTTTGGTAATGGTTTCAGTAAGAAGAATCATATTGAATGTCATGATATATTTATGGTAGTGATTTAATCATGTGTTATGAAGTGTTTAGGCAATTTGTTCATCACACTTATCTTTAAGTGATACTTATGTCAGTAAGTTTACAAAAATCATACAATGTGGTGTAGGGTAATTGTAGTTGTTCTAATAGGAAAACCTATTTGAAATGCAAAATAAATTTTTGTATCGATAATGGAATCCCATGTTTTGGAGAGGAAGATTGGTTATTTTCAAGCACACGTACTACCATTGCATAATAGGAGTATAGAGTCAATTGGAAGTTAGGGTAGACTAAAATCTGCAATGGTAGTATGGTTAACATAGTAAGTTGTGTCCTATGTCTTAAGAGTATTATTTATGAATGGTGCAAAACCATGCTATGAAATTCAGAGTGCTAGTGTAGTAAACATAGGAAGGTAAGTTTTATCTTTGAGATACTTCCCAATTAGGGGTTTCCACAAAGCTAAGTTTAGGGTCCTTTCAAAGGAAATTGTGAAAAAGCTCGCTCACTTTTTCTAGCTCGCTCGCTCTATCGACTGCCTCATCCTCCACCTCATGGTATATTTCTAGCCTAGCTTTAAGACCACAAAGGAAATCATTGTGCGGAAGCAACAACGAACAAATTTATGCACATAAGCTAAATGTGGAAATTGTTGAGATATCGAGCTCCACTCGCGATATGCCAGGGTGACTGTTGTGCATTTATGTCACCGACCTGTTAGCTGGAGATGCGGTTGGTACACCGCCCACGAATAATAGCTGGATGACAGCTATCCTTATCTACTCTAGTTTGTGGCTCAGTTAGTATGCCACCTTAGTTAGTTGAGTTTGGTTTGAGACCCACATATAGGGTTCTTCTATTTCTTTGTACGAGAGTTCTTTTGGCTTTCACAACTAAGAAGAGGAAAACTGTTTTCAGCCTCCACCTTTGTGTGTATTCCCCCATTGTGCATGTGAGAAAGCCGCAAGTGAGACTCCTTCCCTCTCTCCCACAATCTTCACATGGTATCAGAGCCTTGTTCGTGGTAAGGAGCTCAAGAAAGCAAGCCAAGTTCGTGGTGTCCTGGTAAGAGGACAAGTGTTGCTTTCCTATTTCGAGTTTGGGAGCAAATCTCTGCAGGTAGCACAGCCAGAAGTGCAGGAGTGCACTGTTTCAGATTGAGACGCCCTTCGCGGTGTGGCGAGAGCGCAGTATATGCTACGGGTAAGGGCGAAGCCCTAAGTGACTTTATTTTTCTGATTTGAGGCCGTTTCGGGGCCCGTTTTGAAGGCGGAAGTTCTTCGCAGGCACTCAGAAAAAGGCCCTGTTTTTTGCTGTGCAACCACTGCTGCGCGGCTAGTCGGTGGAAAGGTGCCGCAGAAATTGCATCGTATGCCTGTGTGCAGAGATATTGGGAGTTGCAGATTCATGCCTGTTGCCTGTTGATGCAAAATCGTCACTAGGAAGTGACTGTGTGGTGAAATACCACTTTCGTCAGTTTTGCAGATCTGCCCGTGTGAGGCAAAAGCTGTGTTTTTTGCAGTGACAGAATATTTTGCAGTGTTCTGTAATGGCATCTGATTCTCTTTCACAGATTGTCACTGAAAAGCTTGACAAGAATAACTTCCAGGCATGGAAGTTTAGAATGACGAATTTCTTGATGGGAAAAAGCTATTGGGAATTCATTACAGGAAATGAAGAAGAACCTGTTCTTCCTAATGTTCCCAGTCAATAGGAAATGCAGGCATTCAAAGGATGGCATGAGAGAGCCAGGAAAGTTATGTACTGGCTGTCTATCAGTATTTCGGACTCCATGATTGTGCATATTCAGGATGCAAATACGCCAAAGGAGGCATGGGATACTTTGGCAAAAATGTACAGCACAAATACGCAAGCCAGGAAAATGCAACTCAAACAGGAGTTGCATAATGTGCAGAGAGAAAACATGAACATCAATGACTACCACATGAAGGTGAAGAAAATTGCGGATGCACTTGCTTCCATTGGGTCACCAGTGGATGATGACGATTTGGTTTCTGTGACCTTGAAAGGTCTAGGAAAGGATTATGCACAGTTCCGGACATCCATTGCCGTCCGTGAAAAATTTCCTGATTTTGAGGAGTTGATTGCTCTTCTAACTTCTGAAGAGCAGAGAAATGGTGGTGCATCTTCTTCATCAGGAACTTCAAAAGAAACTGTCTTCTACTCAAATGCTGGCAGAGGTAGAGGCAGAGGTAGAGGAGGCCAATCTGCAGGCCGTGGTAGAAATCAGAATATGCAGCAAACGCAAGAAAACCAGTCCTATGCAGGAGGACGTGGTAACTCTAGAGGCAGGGGGAGCCAAAGAGGCCGTGGTGGATGGCAGAGAAGCCAAAATGCAAACAGCAATGTTGAATGCTACTATTGTGGCAAAATGGGTCATATGGCTAAGGACTGCTATAAAAAGCAGAATGACATTATGAGTGGAAAATTGCAGCAAGGCAATTATGCATCTTCTAGCAGGCAGGGTGATGACAGAAATGAGCATCTATTTATGGTGCAACATATGACCAATTCTGTGACAAGTGCAAAAGAACAAAATGATGTGTGGTATGTTGACTTAGGTGCGTCAAACCACATGACAGTTCATGCAGAATGGATGCAAGATGCAAGGAAGATGGAAAAGCCAAGATTTGTGGAGACTGGTGATGATACTGCACATCCTATTGTGCAGATTGGCAAAATTCCTTTGTCTATGCAGGATGGGAAAAAGAAATACTTGTCTGATGTATTTCATGTCCCGAACATCACCAAGAACCTGGTTTCTGTTGGTCAGATGGTTGAGCAGGGCTTGCAGGTCAGATTTAATCCTCATGGATGCTTTGTTGAGGATATGAAAAACAATGGTCGCTTGATAGCAAAAGGAAAGAAGAAGGGCAGGATGTTTACGTTGGATGCAGACATGCCTGAATTGAGTGCAGCAATGTTTGCACATGGGACCGGTGTAGTTGCAGATATTGATATCTGGCACAAACGTATTGGTCACGTTAATATACAGCGACTTAAATCAATGCAAGCCCAAAATATTGTTGCAGGATTGCCTAAATTCAAGGTTGCAGAAATGCACAAGGTTTGTGAAGCTGTCAATTTGGGAAACAGGCAAGGAAACCTTTTCCTAGGCATGTTCAAGAGAGTAAAAAGCCATTGGAATTAATCCACTCTGATATGTGGACTACAAAAGCTGCATCTATTGGAGGCTGTCACTATTTTGTCACATTTATTGATGACTTCAGCAGAAAACTGTGGGTGTATTTTATGAAAAAGAAAAGTGAAGTGTTTGGGCACTTCAAAGTTTTCAAAGCTATGGTGGAAAAAGAAACAGGCCTGCAAATAAAATGCCTAAGGTCAGATGGAGGGGGAGAGTACCTCTCAAATGAGTTTGCAAGGTTCTTGCAGGAGCATGGTATAAAGCACCAATATTCATGCAGTCATACCCCACAACAAAATGGAATTGCAGAAAGGAAAAACAGGCATATTGGAGAGGTATCTCGGGCTATGCTAAATGAAAAAGATCTACCAGATTACTATTGGGCTGAAGCAATTGCTACAGCACTCTATATAATGAACAGGACTCCCACTGCAGCAATACATGGCATGACGCCAGAGGAGATGTATACTGGTAGGAAACCAGATATTTCTCATTTGAAGATTTTTGGTTGCATTGCCTATGTCCATGTGCCAGATGAGTTGAGGTCCAAGTTGGATCCAAAAGCTGAGAAGTGCATCTTTATTGGTTATTCTCTGCAGCAGAAAGGGTATAGATGCTATAACCCTTCTACACGTAAGTTCACAGTGAGCAGAGATGTTGTTTTTGATGAGATGAGCAGCTGGTATAAACCAGTAAATGTGATGATTGATGTAGATGCACAAAATGGTAATGCTGCACAGAATGCACAGCAGCAATCACAAAATATCAGTGGACCTGGAGTGTCCTCTACCAGTGGTTCACATGCTTCGCCATGGACAGGTAGATTGAGATCAGGAGAATCCCCTCAAAGCAATGCAGAGAGTGGTACGCAGGTATCACGAAAAGGAAAAGAGAAGGTAGATCAGCCCATGTTTGATGTGAATGCAGGTCACTCTTGTGTGGATGGTGAATCCAGTGGCTCAGAATAGACCATTGATGATGAGTTGGGTATTCCTTCTGTTGTTACACCTGGAGTAAGGAAGACCAGGGATGTTTTGAGAGCACCTGGAAGTGAGCCTATTTTGCGCAAGTCTACCAGGGTTAGGTATCCTGTGGATAGGCTGAAATATGATGGATTTACAGCCATTCACTATGCCTATATGGTCAAAGTAATATAGGAACCAAAACCCACTTCTTTTGAGCAAGCCATGGGAAATGAAAAATGGGAGAAAGCCATGGATGAAGAAATGGATGCCTTGGATGCTAATGCTACATGGGAATTGGTGCCTTTGCCTAAAGGCAAGAATGCAATTGGCTGTAAGTGGGTTTATAAGATCAAGCACAATGCAGATGGTTCTGTGAATAGATACAAGGCAAGATTAGTTGTCAAGGGGTATGCACAGACATATGGCATTGATTATGAAGAAACTTTCAGCCCGGTTGCAAGGATGGCAACCGTAAGAGCAGCCATTGCTATGGCTGCATCAAAGGGATGGTCTTTACATCAGATGGATGTAAAGACTGCCTTCTTGCATGGTGATTTGCAAGAAGAGGTCTTTATGGAGCAGCCAGCAGGTTTTTCATGCTACTCATCCTGAGTTTGTTTGCAGGTTGAAGAAAGCCTTGTATGGCTTGAAACAAGCACCTAGAGCATGGTCTGACAAGATAGGACAATATCTTGTCACTATTGGCTTTCAGATTTCCAAGGCAGATTTCTCACTCTATGTGAGAAAAACAGAGAAAGGGATTATGTTGCTGGTCATTTATGTTGATGATTTGATCATCACAGGTGATAGTGATGAAGATATCCTTCATGTGAAAGAGGTGATTAGATCACCAAGTGGGATACAGCTCTTGCAGAGGCAGTATGGATTGGACATGCTGTCCAAATATGGGATGACAGGCTGTAAGCCTATTTCAGTTCCTTTGGAGCAGAATGTGAAGCTGAGCGCAGATGCAGGTGAGCTTCTGGAAGACCCTACTATGTACAGACGCATAGTAGGAAGTTTGATTTACATGACTATTACCAGGCCAGATTTGAGCTATGCTGTTGGGTTGGTAAGTCAGTTTATGCAGGCTCCAAGGAAACCGCATTTGGATGCGGCTAGACGCATACTCAGGTATGTGAAGTCCACATTGCAGTATGGACTATTTTATGAGGCTGGGGTTCAGATACAGTTGCATGGATACACTGATGCTGATTGGGCTGGTAGCATTTCTGATAGACGATCTACCAGTGGATATGTGTTCTCTTTTGGGAGTGCTGCAGTCACTTGGAGCAGCAAGAAACAGCCTACAGTTGCCTTGTCGAGCACAGAGGCTGAGTACAGGGGTGCAGCAATGGCTGCATGTGAGGTAGCTTGGTTGCATAAGCTACTTTATGATATGCATCAGTCTACAGATGGGCCAGTTGTCATTTATTGTGACAACATGAGTAGTATACATTTGGCAAAGAACCCAGTCTTTCATGCCAGAACAAAGCACATTGAGGTGCATTATCACTATGTGCGGGAGAAGGTTTTACTAGGTCTCATTGATCTAGTTTATGTCACCACAGAGGATTAGGTAGCTGACATCTTCACGAAAGCATTGGGCGCAGAGAAGCTGCGCAAGTTCAGAGACCTGCTTGGTGTGCAGGAATTGGGATTGAGCTCGAGGGGGAGTGTTGAGATATCGAGCTCCACTCGCAATATGCCAGGGTGACTGTTGTGCATTTATGTCACCGACCTGTTAGCTGGAGATGCGGTTGGTACACTGCCCACGAATAATAGCTGGATGACACCTATCCTTATCTACTCTAGTTTGTGGCTCAGTTAGTATGCCACCTTAGTTAGTTGAGTTTGGTTTGAGACCCACATATAGGGTTCTTCTATTTCTTTGTACGAGAGTTCTTTTGGCTTTCACAACTAAGAAGAGGAAAACTGTTTTCAGCCTCCACCTTTGTGTGTATTCCCCCATTGTGCATGTGAGAAAGCCGCAAGTGAGACTCCTTCCCTCTCTCCCACAATCTTCACAGAAATATAGGATGGGAAAGGACTTGAGATTAGGGCCAATACATAGGTAATCAATGCATAGGTGAATGGGGAAACTAACAAGGTGCCAGTCTCAAATGGGTGCCTTGTGAGATAAAAGACAATTTAACCTCTGTAGTCTCTCAAACTTTTGATGGCATAATTAGAAAATAAATGAACTACAAGTCAAGGTGGAGTTGTTGATAGTTTGGATTGAAGTCAACCAATCCCTCAAAGCTAAAAGCAATAAGGTAGGATATGCGATGAAAGAAATACATTTCTTCTCTGAATTTATTCCAATCCCATTAGCAGCGCATGTAGTGTGCACCCATATATGAATTCACTTCTGTTGTTCTTGTATCTTATGTGTCAACAAGCAATCCTCTAAGGACGCCACAAGCATGGCGAATCCATCCTACAACAAGAACATGCTTAGTAATACGTATATTTCCTTTTGGGGAAACTAGAGCATGGGCAGCCTAAACTCATTCCTTAGTGAAATTAACCATATTATTGGTCACAATTCATAGCCAACACGATCCATTGATGGCTTGATAAGATTTTTCTAAGGTTACAATATGTTATCTCTGATGTCTTGAAAAGAGGGTCAAACTTTAGTGAAAGTATTAGACTTCAATGAGGAAAATTGAGCAAAGAAGGTTAGTGAGAGTTTAGTCAGGCAAAAGTGAAGATCAAGTGAGGAGTCAATAAGAGTCTAAGTGAGGTGTACCATTAGCCATTTGGTAGCTCCACTAGTGGTGGTGCACATAATTATTTCTCAAATGTCTTCTCCTATCAACTTATTAGTTTTTCTACATGATTACTACCATGTTTTATACTATTAGGACTTTTAAATGAAGACTCTGACATGAGATGTGTTTTTATCTATGTGGCAATATGTGCCAATTTAAGAGTTCTCTATCTGTGCCAACTATGTGCATGTTATTGTGCCCACTGGCTCATGAGGATTTTGAGTGATTGATAGGCCATTTGGCCACCACTATGAAAATCTACAATTCAATGGGGTCTCATCATCTAGGAGGTGCTAATATGCGACATTAAAAATGTGTACCAATGGCAAATATGAGTCATTTGCTCATATTTGGTGTAGGGTAAGGCATCTAGGAGGGCTTCGTTGTAATCTAGTAAGCTATGGTAAAATGGTCAAGAGGAATGTCAGTTGGCCAACACAAACTTTTTCATACATAGGCTTCGCCATGTACAAACTTCACCATGAGTGAGATAATACTATGAGGATTGTTGTGAGGCCCTTGTAGCACTCAATATGTGTGGGATTTGGAATGTGTGATGCAGGTACTATAATGAGCATCAAATCTCAACAACATGCAACCTAACAAATGTGGGTGGTACTTTTGGAGCCACATCTATCACATGAATGAGCATGATTTTTCATTTTTACTTATTTTGATGAGGCTTGAGGGGTGAAATTCTTGTAGACTATTAGTGAGATAACATCACCTATGAATTTGGGAGACTCATGCTTGAGGGTGGGAGTCTCTTGTGTGAATGTGTCTCTCATTATGGTTTGATGGATTATATATGTAAGTAAATTTATTTTGGATGATGCATCATCATATGCCATTTATTTTATAGGAAACTAAAGAGAAAACTGAGGGTTTGCTCACATTTTTTCTCAATCCATCCCATGATGATAGGAGCAAGGCCATGTTCCAAAGATAAAAGAATAAAAGGACATGGATACTACTTTAATACACTCCGCCTATTCATATAGAATGACTTATCTCATATGTCTTCTTTGGTGGGAGTTCATTTTGTATTACAAACAAGAAATAGAAATGCTACACAAACCTATCTAAAACTAGACATAAGGTATAATGCAGTAGCAAATGAGTGAAGCTCACATAAATGGAATATAATTGAAATGTCCTCTTAAATAAAAAAGATATATCTTTAAAAATTTTGAGAAGATAATTAGGAAATTTGGGGAATTTTTTATAAATTGAAATGGAGAAACATATACACGAACTGTGGGAATGAACCTATATCAAGGCGTGATCTAGATATCAATCTAGAAATGAGTTGATGATTCTAAGAGACAAAAAACGTTGATATGTAGCATATAAATTGATTTTTTTATAATTTGGGGTTTTTTAATAAATTGAAATGGAGAAACATATACATGAACTATGGGAATGCACCTATATCAAGACATGATCTAGATATCAATCTAGAAATGAGTTGATGATTCTAAGAAAATTTGACATTCATAAGCCAAAAAAATGAGAATAAGGTGGATCTTTGGTGAGTACACGACACCTAAATATATAAATGTGAGTGCACTCTTATCAAGGAGCGACCTTAGAATCATATCATAAATGGCACGCCACAAACATAGGAATGTTGAGAGTTCACGCTCAACATCATGTGATCATGTGTGCATAGCACCATCACGTGAGCATATGTGCATAGCACTAACCTTATAGAGTGCTATAAAGGAAAGGGTTAGATCCCCTAACCCTAACCCTAAAAGGGTTTGTATATATTCTATTTTTTCAACTAATTCTAGTGTACAGTTAGTCATTTGTGGTGTGCTCTCTAGCTGTGCCCTCTCTCCTCATCTCCACTCTTCTCCTCTCACCTCTTCATATTTTGTCATTGTATCAGAGCTCCCTTGTCTTCCGTTGAGACATTGAGATTCTTGAGAGTGTGAAGAGATTTCTGTGAGAAACAGGTACCGAGAGAAAGAAAGGTTGATTGAGAGCATATAGTTCTTTGAGAGACTATTGAGAGTTTGTGACATTTCTCAGATTTCACAGAGTTCTTCATCCTTCTTTCCTCATTGTGAGTGGGAAAACTATAGTTGAGGGAGAGATCCTAAGCTTCTTGCATTCGGAGCTTATTAAGCTGCAGCAAGCTTTTGCTTGTCAACAAGACGTCTACGTCATCTAAGAGCTCTCGGTGGCTCATCTACGACGTCAGAGGCTCCATCAACTTTGCCGTCAATATCCTTCTATAGCAAGGCCTCTAGTTTGTGCTCCCGGCTGGCAAAATGACGGCCACTCACAGCTCACAGCTCACAGTCTTCAATAGACTCCAAAGGCTGTAGCAACAAAGCACAGCGCCTTCGACAGCCACTCCAACAAGTGCTTGCACAGTCTCCTACTCCAGACTGCACTACTGCTCCCACACCTGCGACAGACGAACAGCCGCTTCCGTCCAGCCTCTGGAACAGCATTGACGTGAAGGTAGAGGACACCTTGGAGTTGATGAAGGGCTCGAATGTTGGTGAGCCAGGCATCGAGTGGAAGCCATTGTCTCCAAGCCTACGCGGCTCCTCCATGACTCCTACGCCATCGACTCTGCCTTGACGGACAACAACGCCTCCTAAGGCCTTTTGTTAAGGTCTAAGCACACGACGACGCTAGCAGTAGACGATGCCACAAGCAGCGCCGACCTCACGCGACCTCTAGCCAAGCGCACGACGAGCCGGCCACTTCAAGCGACCTCGCCAATAGCAGCAGCACCTTCAAGCAAAGCACGGGGGCAACCAGCCGACCATTTAAAGCAAACATCGCTAGCAGCAGCTCCTTCACTACAGCTTCTCCAACGACTCAGTAGCAGCGGCGGCCTCCTGCGACACAACCTTTGTAGACAATAGTTCCAAAGCTCACAGTGGCCATCTCCATTGCCAACTATCTTGACAAAGCGACAAGCAAGCTTCCTATCGACAACTGCTCCACGGACAAGCCAGCCGCCAAGCAACGTCTGCCTCCAGCAGCTCTCTTCTGCAAAGTCTTGTTGCGATCCAAGCGCGCCTCCAACAAGCCAACCGACTGCTTCAACGCCTCCAGCCCATCGACGGAAATCCGCAGGGAGATGGAATCTCAAAGATTCTGTCAGAATCTTTCAAAGATTCCGGTCTCCCTCCTTGAGACACGTGGCCTTATCACAAACCTTATCCACCCAGGGTCACCACACACATAGGTGTGGTCAAGGATCAGCCACGTGGCACCCTTATCCACAGTGCCATGTCATCACTGCCACGTCACCACTGCCACATCATCACTGCCACGTCAGCACTGCCACATCAGCACTGCCACATCATCAGGCCACGTCATCAGTGCCATGTCATCAGTGCCACGTCACCCTGCTGACATCATCTGTGCCACCTCAGCACTACCACCTCAGCAGTCCAGTCAGCACTGACCCCTGCAGGCACAGTCTCTTGCCAGGCACACTGTGCACACACTGCATGTGCACACTCTTGCCACCTCAGCACAGAGCTTCACTGGCACACCTCTTGCTAAGCACAGTGCCACATCATCACTGCATGTGACTCACAGTGACACATCATCATTGAGCACCATTTGCACTCCTTTTGCCCCTCCACCTAGATCAAGTCATATCTCTTGATCCAGGAAGAATTTGAGGGTGCTCCAAAAAGGAAAGTCGCTCGTTTTTTTGTGCTCTACGCGCTCGTTACATCACGCACACATTTCGGCGCAAGTTACACTCATATTTGTGCCTCGCCGACAAAACCACTTCCTTCACGCACATTTGCCTCTACATCGACGCATCTGACCCAGCACTTAAAAAGAACAAAGGAAAAGGAATTATTTGCTGCTCTTTCATCGATCGACGGTTGGTTTAGATCTAGATCAGAGTAGACTAGATCGCCATAGAGGGGACGCTTTGAATTCCCCAAGTTGCCAATCTAAGCCATGCCCGAAATTCCCGACTAGTACCTACTCGGAGTCAGTCCATACGCTCACATCCGATTTCACATCATTACATTACCTGAAACCTTACGTTCATCAGTTCAGTGAGCAGACTTCAGAGTTCAGAGGCATTGCAGAGATTGATTCAGTGGGCAGATAGCACTTGATTTCACACACACATGCCACCATTGTAAAGCCTATTTGGCTATCTCACGGCATCGTGCACATCATTTTTCAGCCTTGTAAAGCCTCTTGGCTATTCCCGGCATCATTGCCACAAGCCTTGTAACACAGGTCAGATCTTATATACTGCAGTTCTACCTTCACTGACGGTACAGAGATTTCACTTGGCATCTTCAGTGTATTTGCAGTTGATTCATACAGAGTTTTTCAGGACACTTTTGAGTACATTGTTTGCACCATGTCGACTAGCAACCTCAATCTGGAGGCATCTGCTAAGTTAGACAACTCCAATTTCGGTACATGGAAATACCGAATGGAGACCATTCTTGTGCTTCAGGACAAATGGGAGTATGTCGATGGATCCATACCTAGACCATTGGCCGATCCAGCCACTAGTAGCTCTACTCCATCTGTTGTCACAGCACCAGCAACGGGATCTACATCGGGATCTACATCTACACAAATAGTTTCCACACCACTAGCAGATCCTGCCATTGCCCGAGCTCAAGCAGAATGGGATAAGAAAGACAAGTATGCCTATCACCTGATCAAGCAGAATGTGCAAGATGTCATGCTAGGATAGCTCAACACAGTCAAGACATCAAAAGAAGCATGGGATATGTTCGCAGCTCTCTACGAGTCCAAGAACACATCCAGGATTCTCACCCTGAGAAACCAGATCAACCAGAGTTTCCGCAATAGCAGTGAAACTGGTCATGCTTATGTACTCCGCATCAAAGACTACAACAATCAACTTGCAGCAGCAGGAGAGACTATGAATCCCGCAGAAATGGTTCAAGTAATCCTGAATGGACTAGGAGAAGAATATGAGAATCTAGTCCAGAGTATTGCCATCCAACGGCAAATTCCAACACTGGAAGAACTTTAGTCAGTTCTACTTGGTGAAGAACTCAGGACTTAGGCCATTCAAGCACGTAAAGGTCATTCTAATGATCAGGCATTCACAGCTTCAGACAGAAGCAGAGGCAAAAGCAGAAACAGAGGTAGATCATATCAGAAAAGTGGTCATCATCAACAAAATCAAAGTCAGAATCAGCATCAGCATCAGCATCAGTAGCATCCTCAGCAACATCAAAATCAGCAAAGAGGAAATCATTCCAACCGAGGAAGATTCCAAGGACGAGGGAATGCATCCACCAATGTGTCAAACATTCAATGCAACTATTGTCACAAGTTTGGACACTATGAAAGAGATTGCCGCAAGAAGCAGTATGACCAAGGCGGTCAATCCAGCAGTAGCAGTAATCGAGGGAATTCCCAAGGAAGAGGAAATCATCGTGGTGGACATTCTAGTCACAATCATTTTGCAAATGAACATGGAAATATGTTTCTTGCAAGTGAGGAATTGCATCATACTGATACAATGCACCTAGACACTGATTTCAATCCCAAAGAGGATTTCAGCTATCAAGTCGACCAAGTGGAACAGGATCCTTGGTACATCGACAGTGGTGCATCATCTCATATGACAAATCATCAGGAATGGTTCACAAAAATGAAGCCATTAGAAGGTCAAAAGAATGTCATCTACACAGCAGACAATACACCGAATCTGGTTCAAGGGACAGGTGTTATCCCTATGAACAATTTCACTGGTACAAAAGGATTAGTCAAAGATGTGCTCTATGTTCCGAAGCTCAGCAAGAACCTTTTGTCAGTAGGTCAAATGACGGAACACAACTACAAAGTCATCTTCGACGGTGATGAATGCACTATCAGAGACAAATCCAAAAGAGGTCAGCTAGTAGCAAAAGGTGTCAAGGAAGGACGCTTATACAGGATGCTAGCTACAGTACCAGATAAGCATGCCATGTCAGCTCAAATGCAACAGATGCCACTATCTGCAAAATGGCACAAGAGATATGGTCATGTCAACTTCAAGTACTTGTTAGATCTAAGGAATCAGAATATGGCAATTGGGATTCCGAAGCTACAATTTCTTGGAAAAGTTTGTGAAGCATGCTGCTTCGGCAAACAAAAGCGAACCAACTTTGTCAGAAGTACCTCTCGTGCACAAGGTATTCTTGATTTGATTCATACAGATGTATGGGGTTATGCCTAGACCCGCAGCATCAATGGTTCACTTTATTACTTGACCTTCATCGACGACTACAGCAGATATTGTTGGGTCTACTTTCTGAAAGAGAAATCTGAAGTGTTTGCCAGATTTCAAGAATTCAAAGCCATGGTAGAAAACCAAACAAGCAGAAAGATCAAGGTCATGAGATCAGACAGAGGAGGTGAATACATGTCTTCAGCATTCATGAACTTTTGCAAAAATCACGGCATTCAAAGACAATTCACATGTGCAGATACTCCTCAGCAAAATGCAATAGCTGAAAGGAAGAATGGGACTTTAGCAGACAGTGCTAGAGCAATGCTTAGTGAAAAGCATCTTCCGAATCAGTATTGGGCAGAAGCAATAGCTACAGCTAACTACTTGCTTAATCGGCTTCCTACTGAACCAATACAAGGTATGACTCCTTGTGAAGCATTCACTGGACACAAGCCACGCATTGGGCATCTCCGCATATTTGGTTGCATAGCATATGCCCACATACATGATGATCATCGCAGGAAATTGGATGCGAAGTCACGCAAATGCATCATGGTTGGCTACAGTGAAGAAAGCAAAGCATACAAATTGTATGATCCCATCAACCGCAAAGTCATTATCTCCAGAGATGTAATCTTCGATGAGGAATCAGAATGGAAAACCTCACCTACACAGGAGATAGAAGCATCGACTTCACAGTCATCTACAGAACAGGTTGATGAAGAAGAGCAAGAATTGCCAGCAACACCCCAAGCAGTGCCACAGCAGCTCAGACGGTCTACTAGGGAAAGCAGACCACCAGCCAGATTGACATATGCTCAGAAAGGCAAAGCAATTCAGGTGGAAACCACCAACTATGCTCTTATGACTACCATCATGGCTACAGAAGAGCCAGTGTACTTCGAAGACGCAGTAGACAAGCCAGAATGGCAAACTGCAATGAATGAAGAAATGGATGCTTTGTATAAAAATAACACTTGGGAATTATGCGACCTTCCACCAGGAAAGAAGGCCATAGCCAACAAATGGGTATACAAAGTGAAGTACAATCCAGATGGCAGTATTCAGAGATACAAAGCCAGATTAGTTGCAAAAGGATTTGCACAACAATATGGTCAAGATTATGATGAGACTTATGCTCCAGTAGCAAAGATGGATTCCATACGGTTCTTGATATCACTAGCGACACTCAGTAAATGGAATGTGTATCAGCTCGATGTCAAGAATGCATTTCTCAATGGTTATCTAGACGAGGAAGTCTACATGCAACAACCAGCCGGTTATGTTGAACCAGGAAAAGAGAACAAGGTTTGCCATTTCAAGAAAAGTCTCTATGGCTTAAAGCAAGCCCCCAGAAGTTGGTACAGCAGAATTGACAAGTATTTTGCTGATCTGGGATACATGAAGTCCAATGCAGATCATACTCTCTACTACAAAGTTCAAGGGGAAGATATTACTATTGCACTTTTGTATGTAGATGATCTGATTGTGACAGGAAGCAAGGATAGCTTCATCAGAAAGCTAAAACAAGACTTATCTGCAATGTTCGACATGAAAGATCTTGGACTTATGCACTATTGTCTTGGAATTGAGTTCTGGAGAGATTTAGATAGCACATTCATGAGTCAGCTCAAGTATGTTGACAGTCTCCTGAAGAAGTTTCATATGGCAGATTGCAAGATTGCAGCCACTCCCATGGAATAGAGTTTGAAACTTACTAAAGATTCAGAAAAGCCTACAGTCAATGACAGATACTACAGGCAACTCATTGGATCTCTTATATATCTGACAATCACACGGCCAGATATTTGTTATGCAGTAAGCTCACTAGCACAGTTTATGGCAAATCCAAAACAGTCTCACTGGAATGCAGCCAAAAGAGTCTTGAGATACATCAGAGGTACAAGACAATTTGGGATAGAATACAGAGGAAGTCATCCACGGTTGCATGGATACTGTGATAGTGACTATGCTAGAGATCATGAGACCAAGAGATCGACACAGGGATATGCATTTTTCCTTGGTCAAGGTGCTATATCATGGTTGTCAAACAAACAGCCAACTGTTTCTTTGTCTTCGACTGAAGCAGAATATAGAGCACTCACTACAGGTGCATGTGAGGCTATATGGCTCAGAAGACTATTGTCAGAAATAGATTACTTTGATGAGTCAAAGCCAACAACAATATACTGTGATAATCAATCGGCTCAAGCATTAGCCAAAAATCCAGTATATCACTCCAGAACAAAGCACATTGATGTCAGAGAGCACTTCATCAGAGAAAGAGTGTTACTTGGTGACATCACACTGCAGCATTGTGATAGCAAAGAAAATGTTGCAGACATCTTTACCAAACCACTCGGTAAAGAGCTATTCGAAAAACACCGACTAGCTCTTGGTTTGATGCAGAGGAAGGACATTCCCATTAAAGGGGTGTGATGGAATGTAATGCTCAGTCCTTCTTCGATTCCCCAGAATCATCATCTTGAGGGAAGGCCTACTTCATGATGTTGATCTTGAGGGAAGGTGTTGAGAGTTCACGCTCAACATCATGTGATCATGTGTGCATAGCACCATCACGTGATCATATGTGCATAGCACTAACCTTATAGAGTGCTATAAAGGAAAGGGTTAGATCCCCTAACCCTAACCCTAAAAGGGTTTGTATATATTCTCCCCTCTTCATATTTTGTCAAGGAATGTATGCTTACCTACCTATGAACCTATGTTCACATTTTCTTCTTACAAATTAAACGTAGCAATGCTCCATCCCTATTGAGTCCCTATTTAAGAACAAGGTGGGTAGGTCCCATATTCAAAATTTTCAAATGTTTTGAATCCACACAATTGTAAATGTAAAAATTGTATAAATGGTGTGATATAATCGATGTGCCAATTCCATGGGCCACCTTATAGTAAAACAAAATCGGATTTGATTTTTCATAGCTCATCAATTGGTTGTTAGATTGGAGTGCAAAAGCACTTGAATGGATGATTCAATCTTTGTATCATAACAATGACTCACCTTGAAAACTTTTCTAGTTTGTAATCCATGTAATAAATGACAGGATGGAAATCCACATCTGACACATTCTTGGAAATGGTTATATAACTACTAGCATAATATGTTGTACTAGAATGTCCTAGAATGCAATCAAAAAAGTCAAAAAAAAAAAAGACCAGGACTTGAAGCTAATTGTGCAAATCATTTTCAAATTTTGATGACATGGTAATAATGTTTAGATTCCTTTTGTGAACTTGTGTGCACATCCCAAATAGGATCTAGAGGCCTCAGGTGGTGATTTGAGCTAGATGTACATGATTTGATATTTCCCAAGAGGTTATGAGCCAGTTCATGAGTCAGAGATGTAAGAGACACGAAAGGTGATTAAGCTTCAAGGCTTGTCAATCCGACACTGGAATGGATTAGAAGGTCAACTTGGAGGGTGCGTTTCAGGAAAAGTAAAGGTGAGCAGAGTGTACTACTTGTCAATTTACTTTCCACTTTTTTTCAGGATCTAATGGCTTCATTGATACTGTTACCCAACTTTGGGAATAGAGGTGAGTTGGATGGGAGTAGGTACCCACTCTTCTGGAAGTTGAAGGTAAGGAGACATATGGTGGCTAGGAAAATTTGAAAGTGGCCATAAGTGCAAAAACTAAAACCCAAGGATGAAGTGGATGCCATGGGTAAGGTAGGAACATTAGCGGGCCCAAAACAGGTGGAACCTCAGTGGAACAATGGGAGGATAAGGGCGCAGAAGTGTCTCCAATCATTGCCACAACATTTCCACACATCCAATTGGCAGATACTACAAAGGAAGGTTGAACCATACTGAAATATTTTGTACTATACTAACTATAGTCAGATCCTTACGCTCTACATTGTTTACAATGATGATCGAAGAAGGTGATCTGGTAATTGAGCATTTGGTTAAGGTCAAGGTTTTCAGGGATCAGCTAGTAGATGTAGGACAGAAGGCGACACAAATTAGTTAGCGTTCTTAGTGCTGAATATGCTTCCCAAGAGCTTCAAGGATTGCAAAGAATCCAAGCCACTCACTTTTGAGGAGCTGGGTCCAATGCTTATGCAAGAGGAAGACAAAGTTTGGGGACAATAGGGATTCAATGAAAGGAAAGGCAAAAAAGGGGAAACCTTGACAAGGTAAGCCCAAGGCTGATGATGACTCTTTAAAAGAGCTAGGGAACTCTACCAGGAGGGAGAGTAAGAAGAAACAACAAAAATGCTCCTATTTTGACAAGCTTGGATGCATAGCAAAGCATTGTAGATCGAAAATGGATGATTAATAAAAGAAGAAGAAGAAGAAGAAGAAGAAGGAGAAATAGCCCTAGAAGAAAGATCCAACAATCAATTCAGTCACATAAGAGCTGTTTCGATGGTTGCCCCAAGCATCCGCGTGCAAATAATGAGGCGACTGTCAAGATCTCATACATCGAGTGCTGGTGCACCGATTTAGATCCTTGGGTGGAGGACACCATGTGTTCCTCAAATCAGAGACTGAGGAGGAGGCTAGGAACATTCAAAGAGAAGAAGAAGAACAGAATGACCAGGACCATTGCACGGCTCCAAAATCATATGAGTATGGCACTAGGGAGGGTATATTTGCTGCAATAGTAGGCAACAACATGAAGGAATAAACACTAGGGTATGTATTTCAACTTTTCTTTTATGATTTCAGCAAGATGCTTTGAAATGTATGGTTGGCCTGGAGTTCTCAGCAAGGAGAAAGAAGGTTCAAGACCCTTAAAATAGCCAGAAGGGCAGCTTCAGAGTAGAGGCATGCGATACCTGTTGCATGATCAATGAGAGAGTTGGAATTTTTAGAGGTCACCAAGTTGATAAGGTCACTTGTCAAGAAAGCCATCCCAAAGAGATCAAGTTACAAATGCTAGAGGTTCACAAAACAAACTTTGTCAAAGACTTCGTGTCGGAGACGGCAGAACCATAAGTGAAGAGTACTATTGGGACCTTGGAAGGCTTGGTATCCAAACCCGAGGATTTCTCAAAGGGAAAATTGATCCAGAGGGTTAGAGTTTTTGAATGGAGATTTCCATTCGGATGGTCACTACCATTTGGAGGGCAACATCATGCACAGGTTACCCGATATGGCTGAGGTGGAGTGTGGATGTCGAAGATTTTAATTTGCTAGGATTTTAACTTGCTTCATCATGCTTGGATGTCGTCTCATCTTTTATGTGTACTTCCATAAACACTAGCTTAGAAGAAAGATCTTTGTGTTGCCCTACATAGTCCTCATCTTTCTCTTTTGCATCTACTTCCATCCCAATTGCACTATCCAACTTAGGAGGTCTTAGGCCAACAACCATCTAAGCTTTGGAAGGTCCTAAGCCAAAACTCATCTATCAAATATACTTGGTTTTCAAAATTTCCATCTTCTAGAAAGGTATTCATGCTCTCTAGATCTCTAATATGAGATAATGGGTGCAACCTTGGACTTTTTAAAGAATTAATCCTTGAAGTTTCTCTCATACACTATGACACCACTTCATAACGAGATGTAATTTATTAGTGCTTCAATGATTGAGCCTTTGTTCTTGCAGCCCTTAAAATGTAGCATTGCATCCAATTCTCCTCTTGGTAACATTGAGAACCTTATTGTTATTTTCTAAGGCATATTCCTTCTTGGATTCTTATTGTTGGATTTCATTGTGAAGTACATGTCCCTCTTAAGAAACGAAATCAAAAACTGTTTTTATGGGCGGCCAATGCATCACCCCTTTCATTTTAAAAAACTTTGATGAAATATTTGAAGTTTGAAACCTCTTTCATTAAGTATAGCAAAGATACAAAGGGTCAAAATGGCACCTTATCCATTTGTGATTGTAATTTTAACCCCACTAGGGGTTTTAAGGAGGATGGGGATATTTGGGTAGTCAAATGCTTTTGGGGTGGTGACTACTTAGACTAAAGCTACAATGAGGCTACAATTTAGGTGTACTTTGGGTGAGACATTGATCTTCTAGAAGACTTTGATCTTCCACTACATCACCTTGTAAATTTTCATTTTCTTTGTTTATCTTGCCTTTGGAGCCACCTTTTAGGTTGTCTATGTAAATGAAATATTTGATTTCATATAATTAAACCACCTTGAAATAATTTGATGCATTACATGAGAAAATATATTTTGAAGAGGAATCTAAAAATTTCATTTTCTATGTTTTCTTAGTCATGGAGGTTGGCTATGTCCATGTATCTTTTATTTTAATTTTTAGGTTTGTTAGTATATCACCTTGTAAAGGATTGATGCACTTCATGATTTCCTATGAAGAAATATAGATTTTGAAGATGTAGATGAAGGAGTTTGGCAACTTCGGCCATTTTGATGTCCATTTTTGGCAAATGTAGGAGGAATTTGACCACGGCATAGTTGGTCAGGACATCATGGGGTGTCCAAAAATGCACAAACATGCCACGGTGCGAATTTGGCTATCTAGAGCACCACGCGTCGTGGCGGGTTTGTGCATTTTTTGGCACCCCATGATGTCTTGACCAACTTTGCCTTCTGCGCTGTGGTCAAATTCCTCCTACATTTGCCAAAAATGGTCACCAAAATTACCAAACTTGGTCGAGAGCATTATTTTGACTTAGAATATTCATAATATTTTTCTAAGTTATTTTTACAAAAAAAAAAAAAACAAGTAATAGAACTTAATTGCATGGAATATGAAGAGAATAGTAAAATAGCTATAACTTTTGCGCTATAACTCCGATTGTAAATTTTTTAAGTTCAAAATCGAGAGTAAAAGTGAATGGCTTACCCACTTTGACTTAGTATGGTTTGAAATGTATGTTTGGTTGTAGTACATTGCCATACTATGCAGAAGAAATGGCAAGCAACCGGAGATATGATTAGAAGCCTTCAAATAGGCAAAAATAGTGCAACTTCTTTGCTGAGACGATGAATGTGAGGAAGAGTAGAATATTGTTGCAAAAA
Organism: Dipteris shenzhenensis; assembly: GCF_047967505.1. NCBI lineage: Eukaryota > Viridiplantae > Streptophyta > Polypodiopsida > Gleicheniales > Dipteridaceae > Dipteris > Dipteris shenzhenensis. The sequence goes on from NC_141614.1 coordinate 52,308,591, forward strand.
CCTCTTTGTTCAAAGTTTGCAAATAACCATTTGGTTGAGAGCGACCATATCCATAAAATTTAAATTTAAGAAGTGCTATTATTGTTCTTCCTATGATGCCAAAGATGGCTTTCAAATGACACTTGAGTTTTAATTAAGATATGGGTGGAGTCTTTTTTAAGCATTCAATTGCTTAATGGTTTGGTAATGGTTTCAGTAAGAAGAATCATATTGAATGTCATGATATATTTATGGCAATGATTTAATCCTGTGTTATGAAGTGTTTAGGCAATTTGTTCATCACACTTATCTTTAAGTGATACTTATGTCAGTAAGTTTACAAAAATCATACAATGTGGTGTAGGGTAATTGTAGTTGTTCTAATAGGAAAACCTATTTGAAATGCAAAATAAATTTTTGTATCGATAATGGAATCCCATGTTTTGGAGAGGAAGATTGGTTATTTTCAAGCACACGTACTACCATTGCATAATAGGAGTATAGAGTCAATTGGAAGTTAGGGTAGACTAAAATCTGCAATGGTAGTATGGTTAACATAGTAAGTTGTGTTCTATGTCTTAAGAGTATTATTTATGAATGGTGCAAAATCATGCTATGCAATTTGCAATGCTAGTGTAGTAAACATAGGAAGGTAAGTTTTATCTTTGAGATACTTCCCAATTAGGGGTTTCCACAAAGTTAAGTTTAGGGTCCTTTCAAAGGAAATTGTGAAAAATCTCGCTTGCTTTTTCCAACTCGCTCGCTCTATTGAGGGGGAGGGGGGAGGGGGAGGTGGAAATGGAGGGGGAGGGGGAGAGGGGAGGTGGTGGTGGAGATGGAGGGGGAAGGGGGAGGGGGAGGTGGAAATGAAGGGGGAGGGGGGAGGTGGAGGTGGAGATGAAGGGGGAGGGGGGAGGGGGGAGGTGGAGATGAAGGGGGAGGGGGGAGGTGGAGGTGGAGATGGAGGGGGAGGGGGGGAGGTGGTGGTGGAGATGGAGGGGGAGGGGGGGTGTAAAAAAGAGCAAAAAACCTGAAAGACGGAAATCAAAAAGCAAGGAGAAGTGGTCACCTGAACGCTCTCCAAGTCTTTCTCGATGTAACGGGATTGTTGCGAAACAATGGACGGTGGGTGGAAGGCTAGGTCATCGCTGCGAGAAGGGCTCGATGTCACTTACATTATTGCGAGGATAGGAGTAAGGGGGTGGTCGATGGAGAGGGAGGAGTGTCTTGCGTAAGGCTCGGAATGAAGAAGAGAATGGAGGCAAAAAGTGAAAGATGAAGAATGAGGGGGGTGGAGTAGGTTTTTATAGGATTGGATTTTAGGTTTAGGGTTTAGGTTTAGGTTTAACCCTAAACTCTTCCCGAGCCATAACTCTTTATGGAAGGCTTTCGCCCTCATTGGGGGTTGTAGGATTTAGGAGGAGTTTAAGGGTTCAGAAGGAGGTTCCAAGGTTTAGAAAGAGTTCCAGGGTTTAGGAGGAGTTCCAGGGTTCAGAAGGAGGTTCCAGGGTTCAGAAAGAGTTCCAGGATTCAGAAAGAGTTCCAGGGTTTAGAAGGAGTCCAGGGTTAGAAGGAGGATCCAAGGTTCAGAGTAGAGTACATGGTGGAGAACTCGTCTCCCTCGTAGATCATGGAGTTTAAGGGTTTAGGAAAGCATAGGAGTCGGAGAGGAAGAAGGTGTAAGGGCATGGGTGAAAGAAGAGAGAGGAGTAAGGAGGAGGAGGGAAGAAGAGGAGGGAGGGGGAGGAGAGAGGAGGAGGAGGAGGAGGGAGAAGGAGGAGGAGGAGGAGGAGAAGGAGGAAGGAGGAGGAGGGAGGAGGAGAGGGAGAGGGTGGGTTGCAGCGTTGGAGGAGAGGGGAGAAGGGTTGCAAGGTTAGGACATGCTTTTGGACGTGCAGTGCAAGGAAGCATGGACACTTTCAAGGAAGCATGGACACTTGAGACAAATGCTTGGAATACCAAAGTAGACTCAACACAATGCCCCAAAGAGTGTGGGCTTTATTCCATTATGGGGTATTTATACAAGTTGGAGAGCTTCTCTCTCTGCATGTAACACAAAGTCGTATCACAGCAACCCCCCTCTCCCTCTCCTCCTCCCTCGTCCTCCTTCCTCCTTCTCCTCCTCCTCCCTCCCTCTCCTCCTCCTCCTCCTCCTCCTCCTCCTCCTCTCTCTCCCTCCCCTCCCTCCTCCTCTTCCCTCCTCCTGCTTACTCCTCTCTCTTCTTTCACCCATGCTCTTACACCTTCTTCCTCTCCCACTCCTATGCTTTCCTAAACCCTTAAACTCCATGATCTACGAGGGAGACGAGTTCTCCACCATGTACTCTACTCTGAACCTTGGATCCTCCTTCTAACCCTGGACTCCTTCTAACCCCTGAAACTCTTTCTGAACCCTGGAACTCTTTCTGAACCCTGGAACTCTTCTGAACCTTGGAACTCCTCCTAAACCCTGGAACTCTTTCTAAACCTTGGAACCTCCTTCTGAACCCTTAAACTCCTCCTAAATCCTACAACCCCTAATGAGGGCGAAAGCCTTCATTACCTCAACAAAGATGGTTTATGTGCCTTTTACACATGCTTGCACTTTGTTTGCTTACCACACTTAAGCCTACGTCTCTCACTGGAACACGACTCGAGGTCCTAAGCTACACATATACTACAACTGACAATCCCAATATATCTGTAGGTGACAAAAAGCCTCGGAACCCTGCAACATACAATACCCAGCTCTTCTAAACCCTTTTACAACAGTAGAGGGTTCATGAGGGGGGAGGTTTTGAGCTTAAACACCATTAGGGCATGGAGAATGGCTAGGTCATTATCAAAGATTTGATCTTCAATTTCAGCATTCGCAGCCTCTGTTTCAAGGTCCCAAGGAAAATCTGAGTCATCATTGGTAGGGGTACCTTCTTCAGGTTCATTATCCCATTCGAGGTCAGCCATAAAGAATGGCATCTCTAGATCGATTGGTTCTTCATGTGTCGGTGGAGGATCGACCTGTAGTGCGTTAACATCTATCTGTGAGAAGATGGGTCTAATGAATGGCAGTTGTCGATGGTTGCCAATGTTTGTATCCAGTTATTGACATTGCTTTGTGAGTCACCTGCTATGGCATGCTGTTGCAAGGGAGCTGTTTTGCTCGAGATTGTCATGGAAGATGTGTCATCCCATGCTGTAGGAACAATTGTTTAATAGCTCCTGTCCCCACATTCACCCTGACTGCAGTGTCTCGATTCTGGATTGTCAATCTATCCGTTCTCAGTCATGGGGGACTAATGCTTCCCATAACCAAGGACGTCCCAGTAAGATTTGATAGAATTTTTTGGGAGATCCAAGATTGTAAATTGAAGGGAAAAGCGGACTCCTGCGATCTTTGTGGACACGCCATTCACTATTCCCAAGGGTTTAGCCCGTGAATCATCGGCAAGGCGTATGTTGAAATTAGCCTTTTGCATTGGTGGGAGACCCCATTCTTCGTAAAGCTCCTTTGATAGGACATTGACACCTGCTCCACCATCCACTATGGCTTGGACCTCATTATATGCCTTATGGATCAAAGGCACAGTGATGTTGCGTATGTCATCTCTCTCACCCATCCGCACAGGGATATCTTCAATGTCGTTCATAGGTGGAGGGGGATTTGCGAGTTCAATCCATCCTTTGAAAGTCTCCCAGAGATTGGGACAATTCCGTAAGAGGATTCCGATGGGGATTGACACAGGGCAACTCAGGATGCTAGAGAGTGCAGCTCCTTCAAGTTGACATGGCGGTACATTCTGTTGTGGAGTCTGTTGTTGGAACAAAGGCTCGAGTACAGTATCAATACTTTGTGGGGCCAAGTCATGGATTGGGTCTTGAGCTTGTTTCTGAGCCTCAAATTGAGCTTGTTCATTTTAGACCCATTGCTGAAGTACCTGAAAATGAGCCTTCTCCACCTCTGCATTTGGGAATGGGAGCTTCTTGTATTCGAGGCTCGGGAGTTGATGTGGATGAGCTCAGCTGCTCATTGCTTGGCGGAGGTGGAGGCACTTGTGCTTTCTTTCTCAGAAGTCGCTTCGGTTGGATTAGAATGATAGGGTCCTTCGTGGCCTCTTTCTGTTGGCGTGTAATTACATTGATAGGTTGTGACCTTAGACTTGCCAGACCCAGACTTTGATGATCCACCCCAATGATGCCGATGGGGATGTCAGGCTTAACCTCTATTTGTTCTGGGACCTTATTTTTCATACAGGCATGTCCTATGCCACAATCTCTGCAGAGTGGTTGGAAAGTGGCTGGGCTACCACGATGAGGGCACTCTGCGATCCTATGATTTTCTCCACAACCGTAACACTTGATTGGTGCTCAAAATGTGTTGGGTCGCACTTGATTTGCATAGACTAGTATTAGACCCTCTGCACCTTCTACATAGTACACTGGGTACTCTGCTTCATACTCAAATAGCGAGTCTACTTCCTCGGCTTATAATTGATGTATGGGAACTGCCTGAGGAGCTGGATTTGGTGCTCTTGGATACGGTCGTGGATTCGGATTCCTGAGTAGTTGTGGGACTTGTGTCCGAACGGGAACAGGATTTAGTCTCGGAGCTGGGGGCGCTTGTGCAAGTGCCGGTTGCCTGTAGACTGGCATGGGTGCCGCTTGGTATTGTGGTGGTCGAGGCGGATTGTTGCGCATGTTGAAGATGCAACTGTTCTCATCATGACCGCCGACGACACAGATATGGCACCACAACCGTGGCGGTGGATTTGCTTGTGCAGTGATCCTTGCTCTTAGGACTGGGCATTCATTTGTTGTATGATTTGCCAAGCACTGTGGGCACCAGACATTTTCTCGTCGTGGTATATCTCCACCACCACCCCCCTCCCCCTCCATCTCCACCACCACCTCCCCCTCCCCCTTCATCTCCACCTCCCCCTCCCCCTCCCCCTCCATCTCCACCACCACCTCCCCCCTCCCCCTTCACCACCACCTCCCCCTCTCCCCTCCCCCTCCACCACCACCTTTCCCCCTCCCCCTCCCCCTCCCCGCTTCATCTCCACCTCCCCCCCTCCCCCTCCATCTCCACCACCTCCTCCCCCCTCCCCCTTCATCTCCACCTCCCCCTCCCCCTTCATCTCCACCTCCCCCTCCCCCCTCCCCCTCCATCTCCACCTCCACCTCCCCCTCTCCCCCTCCCCCTCCCCCTCTCCCCCTCCCCCTCCACCACCACCTCCCCCCTCCCCCTTCATCTCCACCCCCCCTCTCCCTCTCCCCCTCCACTTGCACCTCCCCCTCTCCCCCTCCCCCTCCATCTCCCCCTCCCCCTCCCCCCCTCCCCCTCCATCTCCACCTCCCCCTCTCCCCCTCCCCCCTCCCTTTCCATCTCCCACCCCTCCCCCCTCCCCTCCCCCTCCCACCTCCACCACCCCCCACCACCTCCCTTTCACTCTCTCTCTTTCTTTCTCTCTCTATCCCTCCCCCTTTCTCTCGATTTCTCTCTCTATCCCTCCCCCTTTCTCTCTCTATCTCCTCTTTTTCTTTCCCCCCCTCTCTCTTTCCTCTCTCCCCCATCCCCCTCTCTCTCTTTACTCTCTCCTCTCTTCCCTCTCCCCCACCCCCTCTCTCTCTCCACCTTTCCCCCTCTTCTCTCTCCTCTTTTCTCCCCCCTCACTCTCTCCTCTCTCCCCCTCATTCTCTCCCCCACCCCCTCTCTCTCTTCCCCCCTTACCCTGCTCAACCCCCACCCCACCCCACCCCACCCCCCCCTCCCGCGGCGGCGCTCCGCAGCGCCGCCGCCCGCTCACCCCCCGCGGTGGTGCACCCAGCGCTGCCCCGCCCCCTCTCTCTAACCCCCAACCCCCACCACCACCCCTCCCGCGGCGGCGCTCCGCAGAGCCGCCGCCGCCGCTCACATTCCCCGCCCCCCGCGCCATTCCCCGCCCGCCCCGCGCCATTCCCCGCCCCCCCGCGCCACCCCCGCCCTCCCCCCTGCCCCCGCCCCGCGCTCCCTCGTCGCACCCCCTCCCCCACGCCGCCCCTCTCCCCCTCTCCCCCGAACCCCCTCTCAGCGCCCTCCCCCCCGCCCCTGCCCCACGCCATTCCCCGCCCCGCCCCCACGGCGGCGCACACAGTGCCGCCCCCCGCCCCCCGCCCCCCTCACAACTCCCTCGCCCCTGCTCACAGCCCCGCCCACGCCACCCCCTGCCCTGCTCTCCGTCCCTCACCCCCTGCTCTCCACCCCCGCCCTGCGCCTCGGCGCCTGCGCCTCGGCGGCGCACACAGCGCTGCCCCCCTTCCTCCCCCCCCGTGCGAACCCCCCCCCAGTGCCGCCGTCGGGAAGGCCCCCCGAAAAAAAAAAAAAAAAACTAACCTAAAACTAACCTCAAGTTAGTTACTAACTACGATTAGGTTAGTCGGTTAACCCTAGGCTAGTTAGTCTTAACTACAGTTAGGTTAGGTTAGTTAGGTTAGGATAACTAGGTTAGTTAGTTAACCTCGGTTAGATTAGTTCACGTAGGTCAGGTTAGTAGTAATTGAAGTTAGGTTAGTTTAGTTAACCCTCAGTTAGTTAGACTAGGTTCGGTTAGGATTACTCTCAGTTAGGTTAGACTAACTCTTTAGTTAGTAACTAACTACAATTAGTTAAACCTCCCAGTTACAGTAACTGGGAGGATCTAGGTTAGTTTCCTTAACTAGAGTCACTTGGTTTCAACCCCTCAGTTGGACCTAAAGTCCATTCACACCACAATTAGGACCCCCCCAATGCAAAAATTACCCCTACTTTAACCCCGCGAAACGCATCCATTTGGGACCCAAACTAAACCCCGTTTGAACACAGTGCAAAATGAGGCCCACATGGGGGCACGAATGAACGTGTGCTAGGGATGTCGAAATGGTGTGCAATGGGTTGGGAAAATACCTCGTAGCGTGGTGTTTCCGTGTGTGAAATCTGGGTTCAAACGGGGTTCAGTTTGCGTCTCAAACGGATGTGTTTCGCGGGGTTAAAGTAGGGGTAATTTTTGCGTTGGGGGGGTCCTAATTGTGGTGTGAATGGACTTTAGGTCCAACTGAGGGGTTGAAACCAAGTGACTCTAGTTAAGGAAACTAACCTAGATCCTCCCAGTTACTGTAATTGGGAGGTTTAACTAACTGTAGTTAGTTACTAACTGAAGAGTTAGTCTAACCTAACTGAGAGTAATCCTTGTGATACAACTTTGTGATACAACTTTGTGATACAACTTTGTGTTACAACTTCTAGAGACAACTTTGTGATACAACTTTGTGTTACAACTTTGTGTTACGACTTCTAGACAACTTTGTGTTACGACTTTGTGTAACAACTTTGTGTTACAAGTTTGTTTACATGAAGAGAGAGAATGTGTTACGACTTTGTGACACAACTTTGTGTTACAACTTTGTGTAACAACTTTGTGTAACAACTTTGTGTTACAACTTTGTGACACAACTTTGTGTTACAACTTTGTGTAACAACTTTGTGTAACAACTTTGTGTTACAACTTTGTGATACAACTTTGTGTTACATGCAGAGAGAGAAGCTCTCCAACTTGTATAAATACCCCATAATGGAATGAAGCCCACACTCTTTGGGGCATTGTGTTGAGTCTACTTTGGTATTCCAAGCATTTGTCTGAAGTGTCCATGCTTCCTTGCACTGCACGTCCAAAAGCATGTCCTAACCTTGCAACCCTTCTCCCCTCTCCTCCAACCCTGCAACCCACCCTCTCCCTCTCCTCCTCCCTCGTCCTCCTTCATCCTTCTCCTCCTCCTCCCTCCTCCTCCTCCTCCTCCTCCTCCCTCCTCCTCCTCCTCCTCTCTCCTCCCCCTCCCTCCTCCTCTTCCCTCCTCCTCTTTCCTCCTCTCTCTTCTTTCACCCATGCTCTTACACCTTCTTCCTCTCCCACTCCTATGCTTTCCTAAACCCTTAAACTCCATGATCTACGAGGGAGATGAGTTCTCCACCATGTACTCCACTCTGAACCTTGGATCCTCCTTCTAACCCTGGACTCCTTCTAAACCTTGGAACCTCCTTCTAAACCCTGGAACTCTTTCTAAACCCTGGAACCTCCTTCTAAACCCTGGAACCTCCTTTTGAACCCTGGAACCTCCTTCTGAACCCTGGAAACTCCTTCTGAACCCTGGAACCTCCTCCTAAACCCTACAACTCCCAATGAAGGCGAAAGCCTTCATTACCTCAACAAAGATGGTTTACGTGCCTTTTACACATGCTTGCACTTTGTTTGCTTACCACACTTAAGTCTACGTCTCTCACCGGAACAGGACTCGAGGTCCTAAGCTACACATATACTACAACCGACAATCCCAATATATCTATAGGTGACAAAAAGCCTCGGAACCCTGCAACATAGAATACCCAGCTCTTCCAACACAGGGGACCATTCAAGAGGTGGTGGTTTTGATTTTGAGCGGACTGCCTTTGCAAGATACAATTCGACAATCCGTGTTTGGACTCGTTCGAATTCATTGAAGTGCTCGGCCTTGGCTTTTCTGCGATTTCCTCCTGCAGCTTTCTTGCGGGATCTTCTGCTGTTATGCAACTGTGGAGGTTCAACTTTTGGGAGCTCCACTACCATTAGGGCATGGAGAATGGCTAGGTCATTATCAAAGATTTGATCTTCAATTTCAACATTCGCAGCCTCTGTCTCAAGGTCCCAAGGAAAATCTGAGTCATCATTGGTATGGGTACCTTCTTCAGGTTCATTATCCCATTCGAGGTCAGCCATTAAGAATGGCATCTCTAGATCGATTGGTTCTTCATGTGTCGGTGGAGGATCGACCTGTAGTGCATTAACATCTATCTGTGAGAAGATGGGGTCTAATGAATGGCAGTTGTCAATGGTTGCCAATGTTTGTATCCAGTTATTGACATTGCTTTGTGAGTCACCTGCTATGGCATGCTGTTGCAAGGGAGCTGATTTGCTCGAGATTGTCGTGGAAGATGTGTCATCCAATCCTCTAGGAACAATTGGTTTAATAGCTCCTGTCCCCACATTCACCCTGACTGCAGCGTCTCGATTCCCGATTGTCAATCTATCCGTTCCCCAGTCATGGAGGACTGATGCTTCCCGTAACCAAGGACGTCCCAGTAAGATTTGATAGGATTTTTTGGGGAGATCCAAGATTGTGAATTGAAGGGAAAAGCGGACTCCTGCGATCTTTGTGGACACGCCATTCACTATTCCCAAGGGTTTAGCCCGTGAATCACCGGCAAGGCGTATGTTGAAATTAGCCTTTTGCATTGGTGGGAGACCCCATTCTTCGTAAAGCTCCTTTGATAGGACATTGACACCTGCTCCACCATCCACTATGGCTTGGACCTCATTATATGCCTTGTGGATCAAAGGCACAGTGATATTGCATATGTCATCTCTCTCACCCATCCACATAGGGATATCTTCAATGTCGTTCATAGGTGGAGGGGGATTTGCAAGTTCAATCCATCCTTTGAAACTCTCCCAGAGATTGGGACAATTCCGTAAGAGGATTCCGATGGGGATTGACACAGGGCAACTCAGGATGCTAGAGAGTGCAGCTCCTTCAAGTTGACGTGGTGGTACATTCTGTTGTGGAGTCTGTTGTTGGAACAAAGGCTCGAGTACAGTATCAATACTTTGTGGGGCCAAGTCATGGATTGGGGGTCTTGAGCTTGTTTCTGAGCCTCAAATTGAGCTTGTTCATTTTGGACCCATTGCTGAAGTACCTGAAAACGAGCTTTCTCCACCTCTGCATTCGGGAATGGAGCTTCTTATATTCGAGGCTCGGGAGTTGATGTGGATGAGCTCGGCTGCTCATTGCTTGGCGGAGGTGGAGGCACTTGTGCTTTCTTTCTCAGAAGTCGCTTTGGTTGGATTGGAATGATAGGGTCCTTCGTGGCCTCTTTCTGTTGGCGTGTAATTACATTGATAGGTTGTGACCACAGACTTGCCAGAGACCGACTTTGATGATCCACCCCAATGATGCTGATGGGGATGTCAGGCTTAACCTCTGTTTGTTCTGGGACCTTATTTTTCATGGAACAATCCATGCAGGCATGTCCTATGCCACAATCTCTGCAGAGTGGTTGGAAAGTGGCTGGGCTACCACGATGAGGGCACTCTGCGATCCTATGATTTTCTCCACAACCGTAACACTTGATTGGTGCTCGAAATGTGTTGGGTTGCACTTGATTTGCATAGACTGGTATTAGACCCTCTGCACCTTCTACATAGTACACTGGGTACTCTGCTTCATACTCAAATAGCGAGTCTACTTCCTCGGCTTGTAATTGATGTATGGGAACTGCCTGAGGAGCTGGATTTGGTGCTCTTGGATACGGTTGTGGATTCGGATTCCTGAGTAGTTGTGGGACTTGTGTCCGAACGGGAACGGGATTTAGTCTTGGGGTTGGGGGCACTTGTGCAAGTGCTGGTTGCCTGTAGACTGGCATGGGTGCCGCTTGGTATTGTGGTGGTCGGGGCGGATTGTTGCGCATGTTGAAGATGCAACTGTTCTCATCATGACCGCCGACGACGCAGATATGGCACCACAATCGTGGCGGTGGATTTGCTTGTGCATTGATCCTTGCTCGTAGGACTGGGCATTCATTTGCTGTATGATTTGCCAAGCAGTGTGGGCACCAAACATTTTCTCATCGTGGATATGTTTGAGTTGGCGGCTGAGACAAGTGGAGTTTTTGATCTGAACTTTATCAAACTTTTGAGCAATCTCATGTGCTAGCACCATAGTTTCTGGATTCTCCCATTTAAGCTTGAGGCAGAATTCGTCACTTGCTCCTACTACAAGGTAGCCCAGCACATGCTGAGTCATTCCAACTCGAAATTCGGCATTGTCCTCCTACGTGGCAATTAAATGGTCCAGGAGCACGGCCGCTCGATCCACATATCGATGCGCCATCTCACCTTTTGACTGCTTCAAGTTTGCCACCTGCAGGTACACATTCTCCGACTCCTCTTCTTTGCTGAAATACTCAATCATCGCTGCTGTTAACCTTGGCCAGCTTTGGCGAACATTGTCGACCGGCTTCTCATACCACACTTGAGCCAAACCCTCTAGAAATGTGGTAAGAACCATCTTTAATAAGAAAGTTGAGAGAAACACAACAGTGCTTGAAGGCCACAAGATACTCGTTTGGATTTTCTTCAACCCATTCACGAAACACGAGAATGTCAGCCATGCTTGGAAAATGGAAAAGAGAGATGAAATGAGGCTTATCTATGGGCAAACAATGGAAAGAGGTAGCTTGAACTGAAAATCAGGTGAAGATACATCCATAAAGCACACATAGGCAGGGTAGGATGTGACTAGTGTATTGTGAAATACTACACGGGAAGAATCTTCAGCATAGAATAGCTCATAGACAATATTAAAAGGACCAACCCTCATGATATCACATCCATCTTTACAAGTGAGGGTTAGAGACATGGCACTGCATGAGGTTGTTCATCAAGGCAAACACGAATGCCATGACAAATGTCAACAATTGGAGAGCTTGCACATCACCTTCAGCTTCTTCCAGTTCTTATAATTGCCATGCTATTTCTTCAAGGGGTGTGCGGTCTGGCATCCTTCTTTTGAGCAATGTTCTTGAGGACCTTTCTGATGATCTTCCGAAGTCGATAAACTCGTATCAAATATGCCCAACACTTAGTTTCATGATGACCACAACCTTTGCATTCCTTACAAATGATCACCCTCCTTTGTGGCTCGTGGCTTTGTTGGGGTGGTGCTTCCACTCGCGTCATGCGTGATTGAAGTACAAGCTTTACATGCCAAGAAATCAGCAACTATATTTTGAGCTCGAGGGATATGCTGAATTTTTACCTCTTCAAATTGTTGGCACAGTTCCAATGCTTGTTGATGTCGTGGAACCAAGCCTTAGCTCTGCACCTTCCACCTTCCACTAACTTGTTCACACACGAGTTGAGAATCTCCCCGCAGCTCAAGTTGCTTGATGCGATGCTCTTGTGCCTTTTGTAGCCCAAAAATGAGTGCCGAGTACTCAACTTGGTTGCAAGTACTCATAGGTGCAGACTTGCTATAACAATGCACCTCACCCCCTGGTGAAGTGAACTTCACACCCACACCAGCAGCCTTGGTTGAAGGTTTGTATGCTTCGTCAAATTGAAGTAGCCAAGATGTCATTACACCAAGACCAAAATCCGAACATCCCAAGTTTCTCAGTAATCCAAGATAGGTAGAAGGAGAGGGTGGGGAGAATTCAACACGAGCAAGACGTTCAGCACCAAATAAACTTGCAATTATTTGTTGGTAGTTTATCTTTAGACCAAGAAGAATTACAACTTGAAGCTCAAAATGAGGCACAAAGGGTTGATTAGGTACAAAGTGATTCCTTGGTCGAAACATTACCAACCATAGCCAAGCCCTAGAAACCTTTGTAGCGAGATAAAAAAGAAATCATTCAAGACGAGCTTATCCACTAGAATTAATAAGTAGATGTGCCAAATCTCCCCCCAAGCTTGGGGAACATCCCACCCTTCGAAGAATGTCACCCTTTTAATTACCTCTGATGCAGCAAGTAGCTCAATCACCGCACAATGAGTAGAAGTGAAATCAAAGTCCTCCCAGTATATCACCAGTTCTTCACCTTGAATCAACCACGATGTATCACTCCACCCATCGTCTCCTTGAACAATGCACTGTGGACAATCAGCCGTTGAAGGTCAACATGAATATCAAGAAAGAGATCTCACCAATTGGTAGCCGTAATGAGCGGAGGACCAAGCACCAAATCCTTGAACTCGTCGAGAAGTGACATAAATATCCACCCTCCTCGTGTGGTGTACGTCCAAGGAGTGAACTTGAAAAAGTTTCGAATCGGCAATCCAATAGGAGATGTGAATAGAGCACATGAAATGAAATACTTTTTCTTTTTACAGCAAGAGGAAACTCCCCATAGTTAGAGACTTACAGTTCTCGAGATTTCAATATATAAGCAAAATCATTACATTTTCATCACTTCCTATTTGCTAGCCCATTGATAAGTCTTTCTTTTGTGAATGGGGAGGTCTTGGGTTCAATTCCCACTCCTTAATAAAAGGAGAGGAGAAGAGAAGAGAAGGAGAAGGAGAAGGAGATAGAGATAGAGATAGAGGAGAGGGGCACGATGTGAGGATCTGTTATAGTTTGCAGAAAATCTGTCCGCAGCCAGAAGATGTGCAACATACGCGCGAATGCACCAGTCGCGACAAAGAGATGTGCGCATGCACCCAAGAGACGTGCGAATGCATGCACAGGACCCTAAAGGAAGCGCAGATGTTACAGTTTTGCAGATGTGACTGGTACGACCTGAAAATTCCCCAACCTGAAGATGCACCGAAATTGTAGGCAGACTAGAGGCATAGAAGCAGGGATGTGCAGATGCACAAAAACTACGACCAAAAGCAGATTGGAGACACAGAAGCTGAGAACCAAAGATGGAAGGTGTCACAGAATCACACCCAATCATAGGAGAACGAATATTATGCCACTAGCCATGGAGATCTCGATCCTAGCAGCCACACCAGTTCTGTTACCTAGAAAAGAAATCATGACAAGAGGCTAGACACTAAGCATGGCGACACTCAAGGGCCATAGAGGAAAGGAGAACGTGAGGGCGAAACGTTATCATGGGTGGGGAAAAGGGATTAGAACGGGAGGGAATGAAGAGGGAGACTATGGCATAAGGGGAAAGGGAGAGGGGGAAGAGAAGCATGTACATGATGGGAGGAGGAATGTAAAGATGGAGACATCAAGGGAAGAGGGCCGTGCTTTATTTGAAAGGAAGGGAAGGGGAAAATCAAAGTACTAGCTAGGTGGCTTTACAAGAATGAGCGTGTCCCATCAAGGAATAGCCCCCTCCTTTTATAGCCAAGAGAGGGGGTCTCTCCCAATAAATGCATCCTCCCACATGCATGGTGTGTGTGGAAAAGTCTCCCATGTGGGCTAGGCGGTTACGCACTCTCAATTGCCTCATTTTTCCACATAAATCAAGCCCCACCTCATCCTATTTTCCCCATTATTTAACTTGCATCCTTGGACTATCTATACCCCCCCACATGGGCCTATCCTACATGGAGGGAATAATCCAATATAATATCCATCTCCACCTATTTTATATTACTTCTCTCATGGACTTTAGGCCATATCTCACTAAATGCAGGCATGGGACCGCCTAGGTGGAGGGGTGGCACATGGAGGAACCATGCCACCTTACATTTTATAATATTACTACCATGGATTATGTACATCACACCTTATGGGTCCTCTTATGTGGAAGGGTGGCACATGATCATGCCCTACCATCTCAACCCTGGGCCCTATGCACACCATATTTTATTATACTATTGCCACACATACAAACACACACACATATTTATGCCTTTTTCCTTAGACAAATTTATCCATAACACTACCCTAGAGGTATCACGTCGGTTGGCGGGATAGCTCGATATCGACGCTCGATAGGATCCAATAGAGCGGTGGGATACGGGGTTAGCAGCGGGCGGCAGCAAAGCATATAATGATGGCAACAGAGTAAGAATAACAAGGGGCAGTGGGATGGAGATATCACAAAATCGACGAGATAGATCTTGCCACATAGTCAGTGGGAACGGCCTCAAGTGCTATCCTTGCAGGCATAGGGATACAGTTAAGATAGTGAGCAGAGGGATTGGGGACCGGTGGGATCTTACCAACATGCCAATCAATGGTATAGTTATCATGACGGGAATGGGGATCAAAATGGCAATGATTGGCATAATAAGAGTATCGTGAACGATGGTGAAGTAAGTGTATAACATCAGGCGACGGGGTCAAAATAATGATGATCAGGTGAATAAAAATAGCGACGGGTGGCATGATCGGTGTAACGCAATGAGCAGAGGGATATGAATATGACCATGCACATGGGGGTGGGTTCACCACACCGACCGTGAGGTAGTAGGATAGCAAGTTTCTGTTCATGATTTTTTGTGATGGGGGGATGCTAAACTACCTACTCAATGAAAAAAACTTAAAAACAAACCACTTTTTGAAAGCCAAAATGCAAAATTTTAGAAAGGGTGAGTTCTAAGACACAAAACTTCAAGATTTTGCAAGAATCCTCATTTTTGTTGTTTTTTAAGGTGTTTGGACCTCACACAACCTTAGCAACCAAACCCACTAAGTTTTTATCAACTTGAAATACTAAAAAGCATCAAAGACAAGCTTCAAATGCTCTCCAATGGCTTTCCTACAAGAAAAAATAGTTTCCCGTCCTCACTCTCACTTTCTCCCTCTCTTTTCTCCTACAACTTCACTAACAAGCTCCACGTTAAGCTTGAAGACTTGTGCAATGGGAATATATCGAAGGAAGACCAGTGCAAATGCAAAAGCATGCCTTTTATCCCCAACAGCAGTGCCAAAAATGTTGTGGGTCTCGGTGATGACTCACGTGTCATGGGAATGTTGAAGATATGCTGACAGAGTCTCCACTCCTAGCTACTCCTTGTGGGAGCAATGCATAGCACGAGTCATCCACAAGTGTCACTTGAGCGGCCTCCGAATTGTTGCAATGTGTCTCCACACAAGAAAGGGGGAAGGGGAAGAGGGGAGAGGAGAGCGAGAAGGAGAAGAGAAGATGAGAGTGAAGGGGGATGGAGTGGCAGACACAAGGGCACTATGAAGGAAACAAGAGAACACCGAAAACACTCTCTTGGAAGAGAAGAGGGAGCTTTAATTCAACTTGTGCAAACAATAATGAAGACCAAAGTCAAACATTTGGCCTTTTATACAAGCCACCTTTTGAAGGGAGGGCCAGCCCTTTTCCTTTTTAGCACTCTCCCTCTCTTTACAACTAAAGGCTCTTGGGCCCATAGGGTGCCAAGGCATATTGCTATTCTTTCCATCTCTCCCTACTAGCGGAAATAGTGCTTCTGTTAGCCATGTTAGAGCACTTGGGACAAGCCTGGAATTAGGAGGTGCTCCTAAGCAGTTCCCAAATAGCACTTGTGTTAGCCTTGTGCCTCCTAGGCTTAGTGATTTGGGGCTGAAACTCCCTGAGCATCCTTACACCTTAACCCATTTGGGGCTCAAACCCCATGAATGCGGCTCAAAACTTGGAGTGGCAAGGATTAACTTCCACAAGACACCCCATAACAACCCTGCATGTTGCTTGGAATCCTTTGCTTCAGAATATTTGGGGATCAAACTCCTTGAGTTTGAGCTATACTCCTTTCATGGCTATTTTTGTTGGCATCACTATTTCCATGGACGTAGTGAGAAAGCATGCGTGCCTCAGTATCTATGGAGTGCTCTAAGGTGGATGAAACCTATGTGGAAACATGATGAAGAGAGTGCTCATGACATGTACCTCAAGTCAATTAGGTTCCAAGATAGATTAGCTTGGACTCATAAAGAGAATGTTAGTGCAAAGTGCTTGATTGATATTACTTCAAATGAACCTCCCTTTTATAGGTGAGGGTACTTACATCCATTTGCTTGCTCACATGTGGGATATCTCCTCCATGCCATGTGGCAGCTTGCCCTTTACTCCTACCTTTGCTCTACATGTGCTCATGGCACCACAACTATCAACACCTCCCCTTGGTGCCATGATCCTTTGGCTACTGCACGGTGGTCAGATGTGAGTTACAAGATCAAATCCTCCCCTGGGTGCTTACATATCTCATGGCTTGATGACGATGCTGTGTAGACTTGCTAGTTCTTCAATCTGCAATCTTCTTCCTTGTGTAGCTTCATGCATGATGCTTTGTTCTTCCATGTGCCTTGATGCTTTATGTGTGGATGCCATGCTTCGTGCTACGGTCATCTCATGCACTTGTGCTTTTTGGCATGCTTATGACAATGATGTGTGCATTCATGCTTTGATTTGTCATTTGTTGCAAAGGTCGTACCAATTGATTTCTTTCAATATTGGCAGTGTCTAATTGCATACAATGATTCTGACTTGACAAGCGCGTAAAGCTCAAAAAGACGATCACTTTTCCTTTTTGGAGCATGTGCAAATTCCTCCTAGATTGCAAGTTACGGCTTGTCGAAGATTCTTTGAAGAAGAGGGCCTTTGATGATGTGGCACAGGGATTCACATGCAGAATTCAAACTGTGCTTAGCAAGGGCTACTGTGCTTAGGTGGCACTGTTGACTATGCATGCTTATGTGGCAGTTAACCAACCCTAACTCTAATAATGGTGGGTTAAGTTAACCAAACCAAGATTGAGTCTTATCTACCACGTGTCACTTTGTAGACTAGGTGAGTGGCTTATCTGCCACGTGTCTCTACCTTAGGCTACCACATGTCCTAAGGTTAGGACCTTAGAACATAAGGAAATGGAAGCTTTGAATCTTCTTGTAGCCAACGACGATGGGAAAGACGAAATGGTGTCGAAGGCGCAGAGGGGAGTCGGGTGCCGGGATGTCGACGCTGGAGGCTATCATGGCCTTGTTGGAGTGGGCTGGAGTTGCCATTTGCCAGAGAACTGGCTCGTCAGGACAACTGCCTTGGAGTTGTTGTGCAGAATGTGGAGTCTTGCATCTATGTGGAGAGGCTTGTTGGCTGGGGGTCGTAGCTGCGCTCTGATGAGTACGCCACAATAGAACTAATCAGCTTCTTTTAGTTTTTTTAGAATGGAACGATCTCCTTCTATATTATTCGGGTATCGTAGAGGCTGTTCAAAGCTCTATTGTAAACTGTAGGTAGGCATTGGCAGCTAGTTGCAGGGAGCTTGTTTGTTGAAGGTGCGTCAGGCTGTTGGAGTTGTGTAGCATGCGGGCTTTGTGTGATGTTGCTGAAGCTTGGAGGCCGTAGGCTAATGGAGAGGCTTTTGTAGTCAGCCGTGAGCATCGTATGAAGGCTGAGGCAATGAGGAGATCCTCAAATAAATATCCCATCCTACACAAGGTGACCTCCCAACCTGCCGGTAGCAAATTCTCCACCATGGTAAGCAAGAGACTCCCACTTTTTGCCGGACTTCCATAGTTGTTTTTTTGATAATGTATGGACTTGGGAATATCTTGCTCTTCTAGCATCAATCTCAAATTATTTGAATTCCCTCTTATGTTCTTTTGTAAGGAGTGATTAGGGTTGGGACTTCGCATACACAAGAAGAATGATTCAAGAGATTGAATCGCTATGCCACATTCTCTCGTGCCTCTCTTTGCTACATGAACACCACTATAGATCTTCAAATCTGATGAATATGCTCGCTCTCGAGTAACCTGCATGGCTTCTTTGTCTTGTTTATCAACAAAAATGACAATGTTGCAAATTGCCACTTTGCTAATGGTGGTATATACTATTCTATCAATGAAGTTATGGATATCATCGCTAGAAACTTCATTGATGAAGAATAGTTGTGGCTTGTCCCATGCTGACTCATTCTTGATGAAGTCATCTTTTGAAACTCCCCTGAAGTTCACAAGCTTTCTAGACTCTGACGTAACCTCTACATTGAATTGAAAGCTTTGGTGCATATCTGTCGGCATCCTTATCTTGCTGATTAATCTTTCCACATATGCAACCACTTGTGGGATTTCTTTTCTCATGTAAGAGGTTGACAGCAAATACTTAATGGCACTATGCACTGCATCATGCCTCACCTGTACATTGATGCATTCTTCCAAGCAGTGGTCTTTGTCTTTCTTTCCAAAAAACCATTCTTTCTTTAAAAGTTTCTATGCTTCCATGGATGCATACTTGTCAGGTATGTACTTTATAGGCCTCCACATCCTTGCCATCAACTCCTTCTTATCCATTACCTTTGACTTTCTAGAGACAAACAAAGGAGCTTCATAAGTCAACTCTCCATGCTCACATGCAATGCATGCTTCAAGAATCTCATTGAACACTTCAATAGGACAAAAAATGATGGAAGTGTAGTCGGCATATCTATCTCTCACCACCTTGAGGCTTGTCATATTTTCTTCTCGCTCTTGAGTTTCCCTAGGCACAACTACACTCAAAGAAGTATAGAAGTTTGTGAGTGTGTCGGCATCTGCTTTTGTGACCTTTCTCTTCAAATCAGGATTTGGAGAACCAAATGTTGTCCATACAACCCTTGCCTTCTGTAAGACCTCTAATGTTGAGGATATCTTACGCTTTCCATGGACATAATGATTAAGTCTTTCAGACTCAATCAAATACTTGATCTCATGCTTAAATATACAGATGGTCGCAGGATAAAAATGGAATGAAGATATCTTTGCAAATTGTTCTGAAGTGAGTCTTTTGACCTCCTTTGCTTCTTTGGCGATCTGATGACAAGCATAAGCCCAATGTTGACCATCAATGGGCTGGAATCCACAATTAAGGAGGAATTCCTTCTTTGCTTCCTTCAACATATTCTCACCTTGTGCATCTTGGCCTTGTTCATGTGGAATATTTTTAAGAGTGTATTTAAAGAATTGAGTGAAGGTTTCCTCAAAATGTGTAGGCCCTGTAAATGTAATTTGATCCAAAAAGCTATTTTTGATTGGACAAAACATTATTGGACATAGGACCACGTCGCTTGCCACAGGTTTCTTTCCATCTCTCAAAGCCTCGTATATTTGCAATGCATAGGATATATCAAGGTTTTGGCTATTAGTAAAGATAGCTACAGCTTCTACATCTTTGGCATTCACAAATCACGTCCTTTGACCCCAGATATATCCCACATCATCATCTGTTACTGCTTCATTAAGACGCAGATTGAGATTTTTTATTGATGTGAGTTCATCCTGATCATCTTCAGCTTCAAGTTCTGAGTCTTCTTCATCTTTCTCTTCTTTTAACCGTTTTCCATCCACATGATGTTTCTTTACAGTGGGACGATGCCTTTTTCTAATGCTTGGAACCGTGGCTCTTGCAGTACTAGCCTTTTGCATTTCACGTCGTGGTTTGCCAGCAAGAGCTTTTGGCATAACTATAGTGGAGCGACCTTCATCTTCTTCAATTTTTTTTAATTCCCGTGCACTCAAGGCTTGTGTTCATCATCCTTAGTGACATCCACCATTTCTTACTCTAGAAGTTTGCACTCATGTTCTACACGTTTGTGACAGTGTGCATGTTCTTCTTGCCCTTGCATCAAAGTTTGTGCTTGATCTCCTTGATGTGAAGATCCTTGAATCTGAGGTGCATATTGTGCATCCTGAAAGTACTCAAACATAATCTTTGCATGCATCCTTTTTGCCACCACACTAGGAAATCGCTCCCAAGTATATGCAAGAGCCTCCAATGCACTTTGTAGCTCTGGAAACTTTGATGGTTGAGGAGGAGGCATCACAAAGGTCTTTGAGTCTCTCCTTGACACAACAAAATGAAGACTGCCAACTTCAAGATCTGAACTCTTTGTGAAAATATCCATACAAGTCTCTTTTGGCTCTATCATTATGCCTACTACAAGGCTTGAAGTCATATCTTTCTTAGAGAATGTAGCATCCCATGGATCGTCAATATCATTGAACTCTCTTTTTGACATAAGTAGAAAGAGTCTCTTTTCCTTTTGATGAAGAAACCAAGCTCTTCTACCCATGTGATATTGAGTCCACCTACCAAAGCCGTTGGGGCTATATTCCTTTCCTTTCAAATTCAAAGTGACATCAGAGACCCATGCTCTAATCTCAGAGTCATTTAGACTAGCCCCCACATTAGTTGATTGCTCCATAATCCTACAAGAAAAGATAATGAAGAATTTAGATACATACAAGTAAAGTACAATATACAAGGCTTGATACAATAAATGTGGAAAATAGCCCAAAAGGCTTTACAAGGCTTCATATGGCAATAAATGTGACCAATAGAGAGAGGGCTTTACAAAGTACTTTATAGCAATAAATGTGGGAAATAGCCTAGACGGCTTTACAAGGTTTAAATATTTGTACAAATGTAAGAAAATTAGCTAATAAAGCGTTACAATGAAATAAAATGCCCTCTAATGATAAAGCTTCAATCTTCGTGATGACATGTAATCTGCCCATCCATTGATATTTGTGCACTGATACCCAACTGATGCAATCTACCCACTAAAAACTATTCCACTGATATCCACTTATGCAGCCCATTGATACTCGTTAAATAGAAAATGGTCGGGTTTAATACAAGGCGCTTCATATGGCAATAAATGTGAAAAATAGCCTAGAAGGCTTTACAAGGTTTTTTATGACAATAAATGAGCTTAAATATTTGTACAAATGCAATAAAAATAACCAATAAAGATTTACAATGAAATAAAATGACCACTATAGTCATCAAGCTCCAATATGCCCCATGACATGTAATCTGTCCACTGATATATCTGCTATCTGCTCATGCAATCTGCCCACTGATAAACTTCTTGGTAAATGGTAAAAGGTCTTATTTAATAGCATGTTATGAGTGTGAAACCACATGTGAGCGAAGGGACTGACAACGATTAGGAACTAGTTAGAAAAATTTGAGCATGGCTTCGATTGGCAACTTGGAGAATTGTATCTCCTCTAAGGCAATCTAATCTATGCTAAACCAACCGTCGAAGCAAAGAAAAGCAATAAATATTTTTTTTTTCTGTGTTCATTTTAATGTGCTAGGGTTTAAGAGGCTTAAATATGCAAATGAAGGGGTTTTGATGTAGAGGCTAAACCTGCATGTGAGAGAAATGAAGAGCAAGTATCTAAAGAAAAGGTAACATTTTTCAATTTAAAAGATGAATATATATAAAAATATTATCTCACCTTCAAAACAAACCATAAATTCACTCTTTTATAATTTTTTAAAAGTATAATATAAAACATGTAAATATATAAAACTTTCTCTCTTTCCTCTAAACTTTCTCTCTCTCTCTCTCTTGACTCCTAATTCTCTCTATAGCCATAGTCAAGACACCTCATTCCCTCTCTTAATCTCTCTCTCTCTCTCTCTCTCTCTCTCAACTCTTATGTCTTTCCCTCTCTCTCCTCATCCCACTCATTCTCTCTCTTAGTTTATCTCAAGTATCTCTTTCTCTCCCTCCCATGGCCGCTAGGATTTATCATTCTCTCTCTTTATCTCTCTCTCTCTCTCCCCCTAGGATTTGTAATTATTTCTCTCTCTCTCTCTCTCTCTCTCTCTCTCCACCTCTCTCTCTCGAGATTTATTATTCTCTCTCTTAATCTCTCTCTCTAGGATTTGTAATTCTCTCTCTCTCTCTCCTCTTCTCTCTCTACCTAGGATTTATCATTCTCTCTCTTCATCTCTCTCTCTCTCTCTCTCTCTCTCTCTCTCTCTCTCCCTAGGATTTGTAATTCAGTCTCCCATATGGAAAATGATTTCACTTTGGATATCCTAATATCCATGCCCATTTCAAACTAGCATCTTTTAAAAGCTTCTCATATTTTTGCAAAGTCCACATTTGGCGTACATATCCACCATGGCATTGGCAACAACAATATCTCTTTATTCATCCATTTTCTCCATATGATCAATGCCCATCACACATCCCTTTTAGCCCAAAGTAAGTGGAGATGTTTCTCTCCATGGATGCATAGGCTTATAATTTGAATGGTGCCTATATATTTTTTGGTGGGAAAAGGAATCTAAACATTATTACCATGTCATCAAAATTTGAAAACGATTTGCACAATTAGCTTCAAGTCCTAGTCAATTTTTTTTTTAACTTTTTATATTGCATTCTAGGATATTCTAGTACAACATATTATGCTAGTAGTTATATAACCACTTCCAAGAATGTGGCAGATGTGGATTTCCCTCCTGTCATTTATTACATGGATTACAAACTACTTGAAAAGTTTTCAAGGTGAGTCATTATTATGATACAAAGATTGGATTATCCATTCAAGTGCTTTTGCACTCTAATCTAACAACCAATTGATAAGCTATGAAAAATCAAATCCGATTTTGTTTTGCTATAAGGTGGCCCATGGAATTGGCACATCGATTATATCACACCATTTATACAATTTTTACATTTACAATTGTGGGGATTCAAAACATTTGAAATTTTTGAATATGGGACCTACCCACCTTGTTCTTAAATAGGGACTCAATAGGGATGGAGCATTGCTATGTTTAATTTGTAAGAAAAAAATGTGAACATAGGTTCATAGGTAGGTAAGCATACATTCCTATGTTTGTGGCTTGTCATTTATGATATGATTATAAGGTTGCTCCTTGATAAGAGTGCACTCACATTTATATATTTAGGTGTCATGTACTCACCAAAGATCCACCTTATTATTATCATATTTTTGGCTTATGAATGTCAAATTTTCTTAGAATCATCAACTCATTTCTAGATTGATATCTAGATCATGTCTTGATATAGGTGCATTCCCATAGTTCATGTATATGTTTCTCCATTTCAATTTATTAAAAAATCCCCAAATTATAAAAAAATCAATTTATATGCTGCATATCAAAGTTTGTTGTCTCTTAGAATCATCAACTCATTTCTAGATTGATATTTAGATCACGCCTTGATATAGGTTCATTCCCACAGTTCGTGTACATGTTTCTCCATTTCAATTTATAAAACGTTCCCTAAATTTCCTAATTATCTTCTCAAAATTTTTAAAGATATATCTTTTTTATTTAAGAGGACATTTCAATTATATTCCATTTATGTGAGCTTCACCCATTTGCTACTGCATTATACCTTATGTCTAGTTTTAGATAGGTTTCTGTAGCATTTCTATTTCTTGTTTGTAATACAAAACGAACTCCCACCAAAGAAGATGTATGAGATAAGTCATTCTATATGAATAGAAGGAGTGTTAAAGTATTATCCATGTCCTTTTATTCTTTTATCTTTGGAACATGGCCTTGCTCCTATCATCATGCAATGGATTGAGAAAAAATGTAAGCAAACCCTCAGTTTTCTCTTTAGTTTCCTGTAAAATAAATGACATATGATGATGCATCATCCAAAATAAATTTACTTACATATATAATCCATCAAACCATAATGAGAGACACATTCACACAAGAGACTCCCACCCTCAAGCATGAGTCTCCCAATTGCATAGGTGATGTTATCTCACTAATAGTCTACAAGTGTTTCATCCCTCAAGCCTCATCAAAATAAGTAAAAATGAAAAAGCATGCTCATTCATGTGATAGATGTGGCTCCAAAAGTACCACCCACATTTCTTAGGTTGCATGTTGTTGATATTTGATGCTCATTATAGTACCCGCATCACACATTCCAAATCCCACACATACTGAGTGCTACAAGGGCCTCACAACAATCCTCATAGTATTATCTCACTCATGGTGAATTTTGTACATGGCGAAGCCTATGTATGAAAAAGTTTGTGTTGGCCAACTGACATGCCTCTTGACCATTTTACTATAGCTTACTAGATTACAACGAAGCCCTCCTAGATGCCTTATCGTGAATGACTCATATTTGCCATTGGTACACATTTTTAATGTCGCATATTAGCACCTCCTAGAAGAAGACTTGTCTTGTGTTGAGAATAATAAGATGGGACCACAAAGAAAAATACACGCAAAGATCGATGGGATAAGTGATGCAATGACATGAATTGATGATATTAGAGACAATGATCATGATGTTATCACTCGAACGCAGGGCAAAAGGGGCAAAGAATCTGAGACTTGCCATGTTGTTCGTAATATTGTTGCTAGCATGCCAGAGAATATAGATGGGAGAATCTTGAGTTACGAAGGAGAAAGAGTTTAACCACAAAATTCAAGAGACATTGGCAACAAATTGACATCAATGAACATGTCTACCAGATTGCCATTTCCAAGATATTATAAGGTATCAAATAATTCTCTTTTGGGGGAAAAAGGAATCTAAACATTATTACCATGTCATCAAAATTTGAAAATGATTTGCACAATTAGCTTCAAGTTCTGGTCAATTGTTTTTTGACTTTTTAGATTGCATTCTAGGACATTCTAGTACAACATATTATGCTAGTAGTTATATAACCATTTCCAAGAATGTGTCAAATGTGGATTTCCCTCCTGTCATTTATTACATGGATTACAAACTACTTGAAAAGTTTTCAAGGTGAGTCATTGTTATGATACAAAGATTGGATCATCCATTCAAGTGCTTTTGCACTCCAATCTAACA
Source organism: Dipteris shenzhenensis (assembly GCF_047967505.1). Classification (NCBI taxonomy): domain Eukaryota; kingdom Viridiplantae; phylum Streptophyta; class Polypodiopsida; order Gleicheniales; family Dipteridaceae; genus Dipteris; species Dipteris shenzhenensis. The sequence goes on from NC_141614.1 coordinate 52,333,643, forward strand.
ACCAATTGATGATCTATGAAAAATCAAATCCGATTTTGTTTTGCTATAAGGTGGCCCATGGAATTGGCACATCGATTATATCACACCATTTATACAATTTTTACATTTACAATTGTGGGGATTCAAAACATTTGAAATTTTTGAATATGGGACCTACCCACCTTGTTCTTAAATAGGGACTCAATAGGGATGGAGCATTGCTACATTTAATTTGTAAGAAAAAAATGTGAACATAGGTTCATAGGTAGGTAAGCATACATTCCTATGTTTGTGGCTTGCCATTTATGATATGATTATAAGGTCACTCCTTGATAAGAGTGCACTCACATTTATATATTTAGGTGTCGTGTACTCACCAAAGATCCACCTTATTATTATCATATTTTTGGCTTATGAATGTCAAATTTTCATAGAATCATCAAGTCATTTCAGCTAGATCGATATCTAGATCATGTCTTGATATAGGTGCATTCCCATAGTTCATGTATATGTTTCTCCATTTCAATTTATTAAAAAATCCCCAAATTATAAAAAAATCAATTTATATGCTGCATATCAGTGTTTTTTGTCTCTTAGAATCATTAACTCATTTCTAGATTGATATGATGATGCCTTGATATAGGTTCATTCCCACAGTTTGTGTACATGTTTCTCCATTTCAATTTATAAAAAGTTCCCCAAATTTCCTAATTATCTTCTCAAATTTTTTAAAGATATATCTTTTTTATTTAATAGGACATTTCAATTATATTCCATTTATGTGAGCTTCACTCATTTGCTACTGCATTATACCTTATGTCTAGTTTTAGATAGGTTTCTGTAGCATTTATATTTCTTGTTTGTAATACAAAACGAACTCCCACCAAAGAAGATGTATGAGATAAGTCATTCAATATGAATAGAAGGAGTGTATTAAAGTATTATCCATGTCCTTTTATTCTTTTATCTTTGGAACATGGCCTTGCTCCTATCATCATGCAATGGATTGAGAAAAAATGTGAGCAAACCCTCAGTTTTCTCTTTAGTTTCCTATAAAATAAATGACATATGATGATGCATCATCCAAAATAAATTTACTTACATATATAATCCATCAAACCATAATGAGAGACACATTCACACAAGAGACTCCCACCCTCAAGCATGAGTCTCCCAAATGCATAGGTGATGTTATCTCACTCATAGTCTACAAGTGTTTCATCCCTCAAGCCTCATCAAAATAAGTAAAAATGAAAAATCATGCTCATTCATGTGATAGATGTGGCTCCAAAAGTACCACCCACATTTCTTAGGTTGCATGTTGTTGAGATTTGATGCTCATTATAGTACCCACATCACACATTCCAAATCCCACACATACTGAGTGCTACAAGGGCCTCACAACAATCCTCATAGTATTATCTCACTCATGGCAAAGTTTGTACATGGCGAAGCCTATGTATGAAAAAGTTTGTGTTGGCCAACTGACATTGGCCAACTGACATGCCTCTTGACCATTTTACTATAGCTTACTAGATTACAACGAAGCCCTCCTAGATGCCTTATCGGGAATGACTCATATTTGCCATTGGTACATATTTTTAATGTCGCATATTAGCACCTCCTAGAAGAAGACTTGTCTTGTGTTGAGAATAATAAGATGGGACCACAAAGAAAAATACACGCAACGATGGATGGGATAAGTAGTGATGCAATAACAGGAATTGATGATATTAGTGACAATGATCATGACGTTATCACTCGAACGCAGGGCAAAAGGGGCAGAGAATCTGAGACTTGTCATGTTGTTCGTAATATTGTTGCTAGCATGCCAGAGAATATAGATGGGAGAATCTTGAGTTACGAAGGAGAAAGAGTTCAACCACAAAGTTCAAGAGGCATTGGCAACAAATTGACATCAATGAATATGTCTACCAGATTGCCATTTCCAAGATATTATAAGGTATCAAATAATTCTCAAGCCCACACAACATTTGATTATAGAGATGAAGATTCAAGGGAAATGGATTCGAGGTCTGATGGGCTTACAACTAGAAAACACAAGACACTATTTACAAAAAGAAACTATGTGAGTGTGAAGAGGCGAAGAATCATGGCATCAATTCTAGAATCAAATAGACATGTAATGTTATCCGAGGAGAATATGGAAAGGATGCTTATGCGACTTTGTTGCAAGAGACTTTGCATTAGAAAAGTTGGGAAAGATGATTGTGCAGCCATACGCCTTGGTATTTGGAGTAAGACAGTGCCTAATACACATAAGATCTTCTTCAAGAGTTTTCATGCTTTCTTCATCAAGGCACTAATCAAGATTTGAGCACAAGACACTGTAAACCTAGATTGAAACCCATGTTTAATGGGAGACCCATTTGCAATCGAGGATATCAATGGTTAACTGGACGATCACATGGCACGATGAGATGTTGAGATATCGAGCTCCACTCGCGATATGCCAGGGTGACTGTTGTGCATTTATGTCACCGACTTGTTAGCTGGAGATGCGGTTGGTACACCGCCCATGAATAATAGCTGGATGATAGCTATCCTTATCTACACTAGTTTGTGGCTCACTTAGTATGCCACCTTAGTTAGTTGAGTTTGGTTTGAGACCCACATATAGGGTTCTTCTATTTCTTTGTACTAGAGCTCTTTTGGCTTTCACAACTAAGAAGAGGAAAACTGTTTTCAGCCTCCACCTTTGTGTGTATTCCCCCATTGTGCATGTGAGAAAGCCGCAAGTGAGACTCCTTCCCTCTCTCCCACAATCTTCACATGGTATCAGAGCCTTGTTCGTGGTAAGGAGCTCAAGAAAGCAAGCCAAGTTCGTGGTGTCCTGGTAAGAGGACCAGTGTTGCTTTCCTATTTCGAGTTTGGGAGCAAATCTCTGCAGGTAGCACAGCCAGAAGTGCAAGAGTGCACTCTCTCAGATTGAGACGCCCTTCGCAGTGTGGCGAGAGCGCAATAACGTTATTTTTCAGATTCGAGGTCATTTCGGGGCCCGTTTTGGAGACAGAAGTTCTTCGCAGGCACTCAGAAAAAGGCCCTGTCTTGGTGTGCAGGAATTGGGATTGAGCTCGAGGGGGAGTGTTGAGATATCAAGCTCCACTCGCAATATGCCAGGGTAACTGTTGTGCATTTATGTCACCGACTTGTTAGTTGGAGATGCGGTTGGTACACCGCCCATGAATAATAGCTGGATGACAGCTATCCTTATCTACACTAGTTTGTGGCTCAGTTAGTATGCCACCTTAGTTAGTTGAGTTTGGTTTGAGACCCACATATAGGGTTCTTCTATTTCTTTGTACTAGAGCTCTTTTGGCTTTCACAACTAAGAAGAGGAAAGCTGTTTTCAGCCTCCACCTTTGTGTGTATTCCCCCATTGTGCATGTGAGAAAGCCGCAAGTGAGACTCCTTCCCTCTCTCCCACAATCTTCACATGAGACCCCATTGAATTGTAGATTTTCATAGTGGTGGCCAAATGGCCTATCAATCAATCAAAATCCTCGAGACTGGCACCTTGTTAGTTTCCCCATTCACCTATGCATTGATTACCTATGTATTGGCCCTAATCTCAAGTCCTTTCCCATCCTATATTTCCACATTTAGCTTATGTGCATAAATTTGTTTGTTGTTGCTTCAGCACAACAATTTCCTTTGTGGTCTCAAAGCTAGGCTAGAAATAGGTGGTTTTACTGAGTCTTATTGATCTAGTTTATGTCAACACAGAGGATCAGGTAGCTCAACACATCATGCGCACATTTTCCTCTACAGCGGCGCATCTGACCCAACACTTAAAAAGAACAAAAGAAAAGAAATTATTTTCTCTTCTTTCATCGATTGATGGTTGTTATAGATCTAGATCAGAGTAGACTAGATCGCCATAGAGGGGATGCTTTGAATTTCCCCAAGTTGCCAATCTAAGCCATGCCCGAAATTCCCAACTAGTACCTACTCGGAGTTAGTCCATATGCTCACATATGGTTTCACATCATTACATTACCTAAAACCTTACGTTCATTAGTTCAATGAGTAGACTTCAGAGAGTACAGAGGCATTGCAGATTGTTTCAGTGGGTAGATAGCACTTGATTTCACACACACATGCCACCATTGTAAAGCCTATTTGGCTATCTCATGGCATCGTGCACATCATTTCAGCCTTGTAAAGTCTCTTGGCTATTCCCAGCATCATTGCCACAAGCCTTGTAATATAGATTAGATATTGCAATTCTATCTTTACCGACGGTTCATAGATTTCACTTGGCACAGTCAGTGTATTTGCAGTTGATTCATACAGAGATTTTCACAACACTTTTGAGTACATTTCTTGCACCATGTCTATGACTAGCAACCTCAATCTAGAGGTATCTGCTAAGTTAAACAACTCCAATTATGGTACATGGAAATACCGAATGGAGACCATTCTTTTACTTCAGGACAAATGGGAGCATGTCAATGGGTCTACACCTAGACCATTGGATGATCCAGCCACCAGTAGCTCTACTCCACCTATTGTCCTCACAGCACCAGCAATGGGATCTACAGCTACACAAATAATTTTTGCGCAACAAAATTAAAATCATCCTCAGCAACATCAAAATCAGCAAAGAGGAAATCATTCCAACCAAGGAAGATTTCAAGGACAAGGGAATGCATCCACCAACATGTCAAACATCCAGTGCAACTACTATCACAAGTTTTGTGCAATGAAAGAGATTGTCACAAGAAGCAGTACGACCAAGGCGGGAATTCCCGAGGTAGAGGAAATCATCGTGGTGGACATTCTAGTCATAGTCATTTTGCAAAATGAACATGGAAATATGTTTCTTGCAAATGAGGAAATGCATCAGACTGATACAATCTACCCAAACACTGATTACAATTCCAAGTGCAGGTCTACCAGATTTAAGTATCCTATGGACAAGCTAAAATATGATGGATTTATAGCCATTCACTATGCCTATATGGTCAAAGTGATACATGAACCAGAACCCACTTCTTTTGAGCAAGCCATGGGAAAAGAAAAATGGGAGAAAGCCATGGATGAAGAAATGGATGCCTTGGAAGCAAATGCTACATGGGAATTGGTGCCTTTGCCTAAACACAAGAATGCAATTGGCTACAAGTGGGTCTATAAGGTGAAGCACAATGTAGATGGTTCTGTGAGCAGATACAAGGCAAGATTAGTTTGTCAAGGGGTATGCACAGACATATGGCATTGATTATGAAGAAACATTCAGCTTGGTTGCAAGGATGGCAACTGTAATAGCAGTCATTGCTATGGCTGCATAAAGGGATGGTCTTTACATCAGATGGATGTAAAGAATGCCTTCTTGCATGGTGATTTGCAAGAAGAGGTCTATATGGAGCAGCCACTAGGTTATGTGCATGCTATTCATCCTGAGTTTGTTTGCAGGTTGAAGAAGGCCTTGTATGGCTTGAAGCAAGCACCCAATGCATGGTCTGACAAGATAGGACGGTATCTTGTCACTATTGGCTTTCAAATTTCCACGGCAGATTTCTCACTTTATGTGAGAAAAACATCATGTGATCATATGTGCATAGCACTAACCTTATAGAGTGCTATAAAGGAAAGGGTTAGATCCCCTAACCCTAACCCTAAATGGGTTTGTATATATTCTATTTTTTCAACTAAATCTAGTGTACAGTTAGTCATTTGTGGTGTGCTCTCTAGCTGTGCCCTCTCTCCTCATCTCCACTCTTCTCCTTTCCCCTCTTCATATTTTGTCATGGGGATGATATTGATTGTTCATATGCTCTAGCTAGTTTATTGAATTCAAGCGATGTCATTGGGATACTAAGCAACCCAAGACACAAGCACCTACGTGTGCAAGTTGTTGAAGAGGTGATGAAGGACTTCAAGGATATTGTGGATGCAAAAGAGATGCTTGCAGCTTGTGATACTATCGGTGTAAGTCATGAAGCTTACACATCTATTTTCAAAATTTTCAAGTCTGCTATTTTGGGAAAGTATAAGAAGTCTACGGTGCCCCTACCCACACCTTGGTCTATGAGACGTGCACAGCGAGAAACAAACTAATGTGCAAGAGAAATGCTTGGAGGGTACCATTGCATAAGGGGCACAATGACTTGGAAGAGTAAAAAGAAATCTGGCTTGTAAACCTTTGAGATGATTGCTTTCAACAATGTCTACTTAGATGTTGAGAAACTGCAACAAGAAATGGTCAAATTATATGGCATGAGAGAAGATGGTAAGAGGAAATCCATTATAGCATTGCACTTTACTTAGTTCATTTCCTATATCATGTTTATCCTAACGATTTCTCTCTTTTGTTGTACAGATTGCAATGGAAAGCTCATATTTGTCATCAAACTGGATGAAGCTCAAGAGAAGCTCAATTGGTGAAAGAACACAAGTTAGAGAGAGTCAGCATCTACATTATGAATAAAGCCTTAGCCTTTGTTCAAGGGAATGAAGAAATGGATGAAGCTCAATTGGTGAAAGAACACAAGTTAGAGAGAGTTAGCATCTGCATTATGAATAAAGCCTTAGCTTTTGTTCAAGGGAACAAAGAAGTAGAGCAAGATTTCTCAGTGCAATCGGAGAAAGATATATGGTGGCTTGCAACATTTGAGACTCCGAAAGAGTGCCATGAGACATTGAAGTGGGTTCTAGATGGTCATGGAACCTTTCAAGTTAAATGGCATCTTGCTAGTGATTTGAAAACCCTCAAGTGCTTGCATGGTTGTCATACAGGGCAAATGCAATGAACACATGCCTTTATTGCATGTGTTTGCAACGTAAGCAAAAGGCTGGCTTACAATGGGAGAATGGCATTCTATCTTGCAGCCAAACGCAAGCTCCCAATCGCAACAAGAAGGATCCAAATTGGGATCCCATCTTGCCCATCCCACTTGAGAGAGTACACATATGTACTTTACATGCAAAACTATGTGTACTTGATAAGTTGTTGTATTTGCATCTTGTTTATGCTTGGAATTTAATTCCACAAGAAGTATCCACACAGTGCATTGTAGAAGTTGAGAATTTGCTGTTAGAGATGGGATTCCATGGAGGACATGTCAAACTTAAGGAGGATAAGAAAATGTCTAGGGCAACACAGAATCTTTCTGCAAAAGTGTCCATGGGTGGAGGAAAGGCAAGGAGATTCCTATCAAACCACAATCTTGACAAAGACAAACATACTATGAAGAGAGTAGGAGAGAGGTAAGTGTGAAGATAGTGGGAGAGAGGGAAGGAGTCTCACTTGCGGCTTTCTCACATACACAATGGGGGAATACACACAAAGGTGGAGGCTGAAAACTGTTTTCCTCTTCTTAGTTATGAAAGCCAAAAGAACTCTAGTACAAAGAAATAGAAGAACCCTATATTTGGGTCTCAAACCAAACTCAACTAACTAAGGTCGCATACTAACTGAGCCACGAACTAGAGTAGATAAGGATAGCTGTCATCCAGCTATTATTCATGGGTGGTGTACCAACCACATGTACAGCTAACAAGTCGGTGGACATAAATGCACAATGGTCACCCTGGCATATCACGAGTGGAGCTCGATATCTCAACACTCCCCCTCGAGCTCCATCCCAGTTCCTGCACACCAAGCAGGTCTCTGAACTTACGCAGCTTCTCTATGCCCAATGCCTTCATGAATATGTCAGCTACCTGATCCTCTGTGCTGACATAAACTAGATCAATAAGGCCTAGCAAAACCTTCTCCCGCACATAGTGATAATGCACCTCAATGTGCTTTGTTCTAGCATGATAGACTAGGTTATTTGCCAAGTGTATACTGCTCATGATGTCACAATAAATGACAACTGGCCCAGCTGATGCATATCATATTGTAGCTTATGCAACCAAGCTACCTCACATGCAACCATTGCTGCACCCCTATACTCAACCTCTGTGCTCGACAAGGCAACTGTAGGCTGTTTCTTGCTGCTCCAAGTGACTGCAGCACTCCCAAAAGAGAACATATACCCAATGGTAGATCGTCTATCAGAAATACTATAAGCCCAATCAGCATCAGTGTATCCATGCAACTGTATCTGAACCCCAGCCTCATAAAATAGTCCATACTACAATGTGGACTTCACATACCTGAGTATGCATCTAGCCACGTCTAAATGCGGTTTCCTTGGAGCCTGCATAAACTGACTTACCAATCCAACAGCATAGCTCAAATCTGGCCTGGTAATAGTCATATAAATCAAACTTCCTACTATGCGTCTATACATAGTAGGGTCTTCCAGAAGCTCACCTGCATCTGTGCTCAGCTTCATATTCTGCTCCAAAGGAATTGAAGTAGGCTTACAGCCTATCATCCCATATTCGGACAACATGTCCAATCGATACTGCCTCTGCAAGACCTGTATCCCACTTGGTGATCTAATCACCTCAATGCCCAAGAAATAATGCAGCTCTCCCAAATCCTTCATCTCAAACTTCTGCTTCAATAGCATTTTCACATGAAGGATATCTTCATCACTATCACCTGTGATGATCAAATCATCAACATAAATGACAAGCAGCATAATACCTTTCTCTTTTTTTCTCACATAAAGTGAGAAATCTGCCTTGGAAATTTGAAAGCCAATAGTGACTTGAGATATTGTCCTATCTTATTAGACCATGCTCTAGGTGCTTGCTTCAAGCCATACAAGGCTTTCTTTAACCTGCAAACAAACTAAGGATGAACAGCATGAACATAACCTGGTGGCTGCTCCATAAAGACCTCTGCTTGCAAATCACCATGCAAGAAGGCATTCTTTACATCCATCTGATGTAAAGACCATCCCTTTGATGTAGCCATAGAATTGACTGCTCTTACGGTTGCCATCCTTGCAACCGGACTGAATGTTTCCTCATAATCAAAGCCATATGTCTGTGCATACCCCTTGACAACTAATCTTGCCTTGTATCTGTTCACAGAACCATCTGCATTGTGCTTCACCTTATAAACCCACTTACAGCCAATTGCATTCTTGTCTTTAGGCAAAGGCACCAATTCCCATGTAGCATTTGCTTCCAAGGCATCCATTTCTTCATCCATGGCTTTCTCCCATTTTTCTTTTCCCATGGCTTGCTCAAAAGAAGTGGGTTCTGGTTCTTGTATCACTTTGACCATATAGGCATAGTGAATGGCTGTAAATCCATCATATTTCAGCCTATCCATAGGATACCTAGCTCTGGTAGACCTGCACAAAATAGGCTCACTTCCAGGTGCTCTCAAAACTGTTGAGATATCGAGCTCCACTCGCGATATGCCAGGGTGACTGTTGTGCATTTATGTCACCGACTTGTTAGCTGGAGATGCGGTTGGTACACCGCCCACGAATAATAGCTGGATGACAGCTATCCTTATCTACACTAGTTCGTGGCTCAGTTAGTATGCCACCTTAGTTAGTTGAGTTTGGTTTGAGACCCACATATAGGGTTCTTCTATTTCTTTGTACTAGAGTTCTTTTGGCTTACACAACTAAGAAGAGGAAAACTGTTTTCAGCCTCCACCTTTGTGTGTATTCCCCCTATTGTGCATGTGAGAAAGTCGCAAGTGAGACTCCTTCCCTCTCTCCCACTATCTTTACATGGTATCAGAGCCTTGTTCGTGGTAAGGAGCTCAAGAAAGCAAGCCAAGTTCGTGGTGTCCTGGTAAGAGGACCAGTGTTGCTTTCCTATTTCGAGTTTGAGAGCAAATCTCTGCAGGTAGCACAGCCAAAAGTGCAGGAGTGCACTGTTTCAGATTGAGACGCCCTTCACGGTGTGGCGAGAGCGCAGTATATGCTCGGGATAGGGCTTCACCCTTAGTGACTTTGTTTTTCTGATTTGAGGCCGTTTCGGGGCCCGTTTTGAAGGCGGAAGTTCTTCACAGGCACTCAGAAAAAGGCCCTGTTTTTTGCTGTGCGACCACTGCGCGCGGCTAGTCGGTGGAAAGGTGCTGCAGAAATTGCATCGTATGCCTGTGTGCAGAGATACTAGGAGTTGCAGATTCATGCCTGTTGCCTGTTGATGCAAAATCGTCACTAGGAAGTGACTGTGTGGTGAAATACCACTTTCGTCAGTTTTGCAGATCTGCCCGTGTGAGGCAAAAAGCTATGTTTTTTGCAGTGACAGAATATTTTGCAGTGTTCTGTGATGGCATCTGATTCTCTTTCATAGATTGTCACTGAAAAGCTTGACAAGAACAACTTCCAGGCATGAAAGTTTAGAATGACGAATTTCTTGATGGGAAAAGGCTATTGGGAATTCATTACAGGAAATGAAGAAGAACCTGTTCTTCCTAATGTTCCCAGTCAATAGGAAATGCAGGCATTCAAAGGATGGCATGAGAGAGCCAGGAAAGTTATGTACTGGCTGTCTATCAGTATTTCGGACTCCATGATTGTGCATATTCAGGATGCAAATACGCCAAAGGAGGCATGGGATACTTTGGCAAAAATGTATAGCACAAATACGCAAGCTAGGAAAATGCAGCTCAAACAGGAGTTGCACAATGTGCAGAGAGAAAATTTGAGCATAAATGACTACCACATGAAAGTGAAGAAAATTGCAGATGCACTTGCTTCCATTGGGTCGCCAGTGGACGATGACGATTTGGTCTCTGTGACCTTGAATGGTCTAGGAAAGGATTATGCACAGTTCCGGACATCCATTGCCGTCCGTGAAAAATTTCCTGATTTTGAGGAGTTGATTGCTCTTCTAATTTCCGAAGAGCAGAGAAATGGTGGTGCATCTTCTTCAGCAGGAACTTCAAAAGAAACTGTCTTCTACTCAAATGCTGGCAGAGGTAGAGGTAGAGGTAGAGGTAGAGGAGGCCGATCTGCAGGCCGTGGTAGAAATCAGAATATGCAGCAAACGCAAGAAAACCAGTCCTATGCAGGAGGACGTGGTAACTCTAGAGGCAGGGGGAGCCAAAGAGGCCGTGGTGGATGGCAGAGAAGCCAAAATGCAAACAGCAATGTTGAATGCTACTATTGTGGCAAAATGGGTCATATGGCTAAGGACTGCTACAAAAAGCAGAATGACATTATGAATGGAAAATTGCAGCAAGGCAATTATGCATCTTCTAGCAGGCAGGGTGATGATAGAAATGAGCATCTATTTATGGTGCAGCATATGACCAATTCTGTGACAAGTGCAGAAGAACAAAATGATGTGTGGTATGTTGACTCAGGTACGTCAAAGCACATGACAGGTCATGTAGAATGGATGCAAGATGCAAGGAAAATGGAGAAACTAGGATTTGTGGAGACTGGTGACGATACTGCACATCCTATTGTGCAGATTGGCAAAATTCCTTTGTCTATGCAGGATGGGAAAAAGAAATACTTGTCTGATGTATTTCATGTCTCGAACATCACCAAGAACCTGGTTTCTGTTGGTCAAATGGTTGAGCAGGGCTTGCAAGTTAGATTTAATCCTCATGGATGCTTTGTTGAGGATATGAAAAATAACAGTCGCTTGATAGCAAAAGGAAAGAAGAAGGGCAGGATGTTTACGTTGGATGCGGACATGCCTGAATTGAGTGCAGCAATGTTTGCACATGGGACCGGTGTAGTTGCAGATATTGATATCTGGCACAAACGCATTAGTCATGTTAATATACAGCGACTCAAATCAATGCAAGCCCAAAATATTGTTGCAGGATTGCCTAAATTCAAGGTTGCAGAAATGCACAAGGTTTGTGAAGCCTGTCAATTCGGGAAACAGGCAAGGAAACCTTTTCCTAGGCATGTTCAAGAGAGTAAAAAGCCATTGCAATTAATCCACTCTGATGTGTGGACTACAAAAGCTGCATCTATTGGAGGCTATCACTATTTTGTCACATTTATTGATGACTTCAGTAGAAAACTGTGGGTGTATTTTATGAAAAAGAAAAGTGAAGTGTTTGGGTACTTCAAAGCTTTCAAAGCTATGGTGGAAAAAGAAACAGGCCTGCAAATAAAATGCCTAAGGTCAGATGGAGGGGGAGAGTACCTCTCAAATGAGTTTGCAAGGTTCTTGCAGGAGCATGGTATAAAGCAGCAATATTCATGCAGTCATACCCCACAGCAAAATGGAATTGCAGAAAGAAAAAACAGGCATATTGGAGAGGTATCTCGGGCTATGCTAAATGAAAAAGATCTACCAGATTATTATTGGTCTAAAGCAGTTGCTACAGCAGTTTATATAATGAACAGGACTCCCACTACAGCAATACATGGCATGACGCCAGAGGAGATGTGTACTGGTAGGAAACCAGATATTTCTCATTTGAAGATTTTTGGTTGCATTGCCTATGTCCATGTGCCAGATGAGTTGAGGTCCAAGTTGGATCCAAAAGCTGAGAAGTGCATCTTTATTGGTTATTCTCTGCAGCAGAAAGGGTATAGATGCTATAACCCTTCTACACGTAAGTTCACAGTGAGCAGAGATGTTGTTTTTGATGAGATGAGCAGCTGGTATAAACCAGTAAATGTGATGATTGATGTAGATGCACAAAATGGTAATGCTGCACAAAATGCACAGCAGCAATCACAAAATATCAGTGGACCTGGAGTGTCCTCTACCAGTGTTTCACATACTTCACCATGGACAGGCAGATTGAGATCAGGAGAATCCCCTCAAAGCAATGTAGAGCAATGTAGAGAGTGGTACGCAGGTATCACGAAAAGGAAAAGAGAGGGTAGATCAGCGCATGTTTGATGTGAATGTATGTCACTCTTGTGTGGATGGTGAATCCAGTGGCTCCTCGGGAGGGTCACTATGTATAAACCCTCTATATCACATGCGTTCAAGGCCTATATTTAAAGTCCCTTATCTGTAAAAATTTTCATTAATAAAATGTACCCCTTTCCTATACAAATCTGTAAATTTTTTCCAAAACTATTTTAAATAGTCCCTTATGTATATTTATTTCTGTAAATTTTAGAAATAAAAAAAATCCTTCTGTTGAACTCACGTGATAGGGTTACATATGATGAGTGACCCCCCCGAGAGTGGCTCAGAACAGAGCATAGATGATGAGTTGGGTATTCCTTCTGTTGTTACACCTGGAGTAAGGAAGACCAGGGATGTTTTGAGAGCACTTGGAAGTGAGCCTATTTTGCGTAGGTCTACCAGGGTTAGGTATCCTGTGGATAGGCTGAAATATGATGGATTTACAGCCATTCACTATGCCTATATGGTCAAAGTGATACAGGAACCAGAACCCACTTCTTTTGAGCAAGCCATGGGAAATGAAAAATGGGAGAAAGCCATGGATGAAGAAATGGATGCCTTGGATGCTAATGCTACATGGGAATTGGTGCCTTTGCCTAAAGGCAAGAATGCAATTGGCTGTAAATGGGTTTATAAGATCAAGCACAATGCAGATGGTTCTGTGAATAGATACAAGGCAAGATTAGTTGTCAAGGGGTATGCACAGACATATGGCATTGATTATGAAGAAACTTTCAGCCCGGTTGCAAGGATGGCAACCGTAAGAGCAGCCATTGCTATGGCTGCATCAAAGGGATGGTCTTTACATCAGATGGATGTAAAGAATGCCTTTTTGCATGGTGATTTGCAAGAAGAGGTCTTTATGGAGCAGCCAGCAGGTTATGTTCATGCTATTCATCCTGAGTTTGTTTGCAGGTTGAAGAAAACCTTGTATGGCTTGAAGCAAGCACCTAGAGCATGGTCTGATAAGATAGGACAATATCTTGTCACTATTGGCTTTCAGATTTCCAAGGCAGATTTCTCACTCTATGTGAGAAAAACAGAGAAAGGGATTATGCGGCTGGTCATTTATGTTGATGATTTGATCATCACAGGTGATAGTGATGAAGATATCCTTCATGTGAAAATGCTATTGAGGCAGAAGTTTGAGATGAAGGATTTGGGAGAGCTGCGTTATTTCTTGGGCATTGAGGTGATTAGATCACCAAGTGGGATACAGCTCTTACAGAGGCAGTATGGATTGGACATGCTGTCCAAATATAGGATGACAGGCTATAAGCCTATTTCAGTTCCTTTGGAGCAGAATGTGAAGCTGAGCGCAGATGCAGGTGAGCTTCTAGAGGACCCTACTATGTACAGACGCATAGTAGGAAGTTTGATTTACATGACTATTACCAGGCCAGATTTGAGCTATGCTGTTGGGTTGGTAAGTCAGTTTATGCAGGCTCCAAGGAAATCACATTTGGATGCGGCTAGACGCATACTCAGGTATGTGAAGTCCACATTGCAGTATGGACTATTTTATGAGGTTGGGGTTCAGATACAGTTGCATGGATACACTGATGCTGATTGGGCTGGTAGCATTTCAGATAGACGATCTACCAGTGGATATGTGTTCTCTTTTGGGAGTGCTGCAGTCACTTGGAGCAGCAAGAAACAGCCAACAGTTGCCTTGTCGAGCACAGAGGCTGAGTACAGGGGTGCAGCAATGGCTGCATGTGAGGTATCTTGGTTGCATAAGCTACTTTATGATATGCATCAGTCTACAGATGGGCCGGTTGTCATTTATTGTGACAACATGAGCAGTATACATTTGGCAAAGAACCCAGTCTTTCATGCTAGAACAAAGCACATTGAGGTCCATTATCACTATGTGCGGGAGAAGGTTTTACTAGGTCTTATTGATCTAGTTTATGTCAGCATAGAGGATCAGGTAGCTGACATATTCATGAAAGCATTGGGCGCAGAGAAGCTGTGCAAGTTTAGAGACCTGCTTGGTGTGCAGGATTTGGGATTGAGCTCGAGGGGGAGTGTTGAGATATCGAGCTCCACTCGCGATATGCCAGGGTGACTGTTGTGCATTTATGTCACCGACTTGTTAGCTGGAGATGCGGTTGGTACACCGCCCACGAATAATAGCTGGATGACAGCTATCCTTATCTACACTAGTTCGTGGCTCAGTTAGTATGCCACCTTAGTTAGTTGAGTTTGGTTTGAGACCCACATATAGGGTTCTTCTATTTCTTTGTACTAGAGTTCTTTTGGCTTACACAACTAAGAAGAGGAAAACTGTTTTCAGCCTCCACCTTTGTGTGTATTCCCCCTATTGTGCATGTGAGAAAGTCGCAAGTGATACTCCTTCCCTCTCTCCCACTATCTTTACAAAAACATCCCTGGTCTTCCTTACTCCAGGTGTAACAACAGAAGGAATACCCAATTCATCATCAATGCTCTGTTCTGAGCCACAGGATTCACCATCCACATAAGAGTGACCTGCATTCACATCAAACATGGGCTGATCTACCTTCTCTTTTCCTTTTCGTGATACCTGCATACCACTATCTGCATTGGTTTGAGGAGATTCTCCTGATCTCAATCTGCCTATCCATGGCGAAGTATGTGAATCACTGCTAGAGGACACTGTAGGTCCACTAATATTTTGTGATTGCTGCTGTGAATTTTGTGCAGCATTACCATTTTGTGCATCTACATCGTCAATCACATTTACTAGTTTATTCCATCTACTCATCTCATGAGAAACAACATCCCTGCTCACTGTAAACTTACGAGTAGAAGGGTTATATCATCTATACCCTTTCTGCTGCAGAGAATAACCAATAACGATGCACTTCTCAGCTTTTGGAACCAACTTGGACCTCAACTCATCTGGCACATGAACATAGGCAATGCAACCAAAAATTTTCAAATGAGAAATATCTGGTTTCCTACCAGTATGCATCTCCTCTGGCATCATGCCATGTATTGCTGCAGTGGGAGTCCTGTTCATTATGTAAAACACTGTAGCAACTGCTTCAGCCCAATAATAATCTGGAAGGTCTTTTTCATTTAGCATGGCCCGAGATACTTCCTACCAGTATACATCTCCTCTGGCGTCATGCCATGTATTGCTGTAGTGGGAGTCCTGTTCATTATGTAAAATGTTGTAGTAACTGCTTCAGCCCAATAATAATCTGGAAGGTCTTTTTCATTTAGCATGGCCCGAGATACCTCTCCAATATGCCTGTTTTTCCTTTCTACAAGTCCATTTTGCTGTGGGGTATGACTGCATGAATATTGCTGCTTTATGCCATGCTCCTACAGGAACCTTGCAAACTCATTTGAGAGGTACTCTCCCCCTCCATCTGACTGTTAGAGTTAGCTCAAATGTCCACCTCTCATGTAACCCACCAATATTCTGTGTACCCAATGTTGTAAGGCCCCCATATGAGGAGAAGCCATGATGGGTATCAGATATTGGGAGGGATCCCCAGTTTAGACACTGGAAGGGGTCTTAGAGTAGACCAGATGGTTATGAGACGGCTTAGGAGCCAAGAGTAGATACCCGTCTGCACAAAGGGGGGGTTCGGGGGGGCGATAGCCCCCCCGATAGCAGGGGGTCCGGGGGGCGCAGGCCCCCGGTGGGGGTCTGGGGGCAAAGCCCCCAGCGGCAGGGTCCGGGGGCTGCCGGTAGCCCCAGGCCCGACGGTATGACCTATGCGCGATCCTTCATCTGCCCGACGGCATGTTTTCTGAAGGGTCGGTGGTCTTCCAGGCCGACTGTCTATTAGGCCGACTGCCTATTACAGGGCCGACCGTCAACCACTTACACTATATAAGTGGCCACCCCCTATCATCAGATCACCAGTTCTTCACGCTCATAGTCCTCCGTCCAGCATCTGTCTAGATCACCATCGAAGCTCTGTCTGTAGAGCGCACGGGTGGACAGCCAACCATCAGTTGTATCAGCAGTTTGGTATATCAGAATTTTTTGTATTCTCTCCAGTTTTTCCATCGTGTACTTGCGTTTTGTTGTTATCTTCCGCTGCGTACTATTTTCTTACACTGACCTTAGGCATTTTATTTGCAAGCCTGTTTCTTTTTCAACCATAGCTTTAAAAGCTTTGAAGTGCCCAAACACTTCACTTTTCTTTTTCATAAAATACACCCAAACTTTTCTACTGTAGTCATCAATAAAAGTGACAAAATAATGACAGCCTCTAGGTCCACTAATATTTTGTGATTGCTGCTGTCAATTCTGTGCAGCATTACCATTTTGTGCATCTACATCATCAATCACATTTACTGGTTTATACCAATTGCTCATCTCATCAAAAAAAACATCTCTGCTCACTATAAACTTACGAGTAGAAGGGTTATAGCATCTATACCCTTTCTGCTGCAACGAATAACCAATAAAGATGCACTTCTCAGCTTTTGGATCCAACTTGGACCTCAACGCATCTGGCACATGAACATAGGCAATGCAACCAAAAATTTTCAAATGAGAAATATCTGGTTTCCTACCAGTATATATCTCCTCTGGCGTCATGCCATGTATTGCTGCAGTGGGAGTCCTGTTCATTATGTAAAATGTTGTAGCAACTGCTTCAGCCTAATAATAATCTGGAAGGTCTTTTTCATTTAGCATGGCCTGAGATACCTCTCCAATATGCCTGTTTTTCCTTTCTACAAGTCCATTTTGCTATGGGGTATGACTGCATGAATATTGCTGCTTTATGCCATGCTCCTGCAGGAACCTTGCAAACTCATTTGAGAGGTACTCTCCCCCTCCATCTGACCTTAGGCATTTTATTTGCAAGCCTATTTCTTTTTCAACGATAGCTTTAAAAGCTTTGAAGTGCCCAAACACTTCACTTTTCTTTTTCATAAAATACACCCAAACTTTTCAGCTGTAGTCATCAATAAAAGTGACAAAATAATGACAGCCTCCAATAGATGCATCTTTAGTAGTCCACACATCAAAGTGGATTAATTCCAATGGCTTCTTACTCTCTTGAACATGCCTAGGAAATGGTTTCCTTGCCTGTTTTCCAAATTGATAGGCTTCACATACCTTATGCATTTCTGCAACCTTGAATTTAGGCAATCCAGCAACAATATTTTGGGCCTGCATTGATTTAAGTCGCTATACATTAACATGACCAATGCGTTTATGCCAGATATCAATATCTGCAACTACACCGGTCCCATGTGCAAACATTGCTGCACTCAATTCAAGCATGTCCACATCCAACGTAAACATCTTGCCCTTCTTCTTTCCTTTTGCTATCAAGCGACCGTTATTTTTCATATCCTCAACAAAGCATCCATGAGGATTAAATCTGACCTGCAAGCCCTGCTCAACCATTTGACCAACAGAAACCAGGTTCTTGGTGATATTCGAGACATGAAATACATCAGACAGGTATTTCTTTTTCCCATCCTGCATAAACAAAGGAATTTTACCAATCTGCACAATAGGATGTGCAATATCATCACCAGTCTCCACAAATCCTAGTCTTTCCATTTTCCTTGCATCCTGCATCCATTCTGCATGACCTGTCATGTGGTTTCACGCACCTGAGTCAACATACCACACATCATTTCTTTCTTCAGCACTTGTCACAGAATTGGTCATGTGCTACACCATAAATAGATGCTCATTTCTGTCATCACCCTGTCTACTAGAAGATGCATAATTGCCTTGCTGCAATTTTCCATTCATAATGTCATTCTGCTTTTTGTAGTAGTCTTTAGCCATATGACCCATTTTACCACAGTAGTAGCATTCAACATTGCTCTTTGCATTTTGGCCTCTCTGCCATCCACCATGGCCTCTTTGACTCCCCCTGCCTCTAGAGTTACCATGTCCTCCTCCATAGGACTGGTTTTGTAGAGTTTGCTACATATTCTGATTTCTACCATGGCTCTGGATCCCCGGCCTCCTCTACCTCTACCTCTACCTCTTCCAGTATTTGGGTAGAAGACAGTTTCTTTTGAAGTTTCTCCTAAAGAAGATGCACCACCATTTCTGTGCTCTTAGAAATTAGAAGAGCAAACAACTCCTCAAAATCAGGAAATTTTTCATGGATTGCAATGGATGTCCGGAACTGTGCATAATCCTTTCCTAGACCACATTCAAGGTCATAGAAACTAGATCATCATCTTCCACTGGCGACCCAATGGAAGCAAGTGCATCTGCAATTTTCTTCACCTTCATGTGGTAGTCATTGATGCTCATATTTTCTCTCTACACATTGTGCAACTCCTGCTTGAGCTACATTTTCCTGGCTTGTGTATTTGTGTTGTACATTTTTGCTAAAGTATCCCATGCCTCCTTTGGCGTACTTGCATCCTGAATATGCACAATCATAGAATCCAAAATACTGATAGAAAGCTAGTACATAACTTTTCTGGCTCTCTCATGCCATCCTTTAAATGCCTGCATTTCCTATTGATTGGGAACATTAGGAAGAACTGGTTCTTCTTCATTTCCTGTAATGAACTCCTAATAGCCTTTTCCCATAAGGAAATTCGTCATTCTAAACTTCCATGCCTGGAAGTTATTCTTGTCAAGCTTTTCAGTGACAATTTGTGAAAGAGAATCAGATGCCATTACAGAACACTGCAAAATATTCTGTCACTGCAAAAAACACAGCTTTTGCCTCACATGGGTAGATCTGCAAAATTGACCAAAGTGATATTTGACCACACAGTCACTTCCTAGTGACGATTTTGCATCGACAGGCAACAAGGATGATTCTGCAACTCCCAATATCTCTGCGCACAGGCATACGATGCAATTTCTGTGGCAACTTTTCACCGACCAGCAGAGCAGTGGTCGCATAACAAAAACCGGACTGAATGTTTCTTCATAATCAATGCCATATGTCTGTGCATACACTTGACAACTAATCGTGCCTTGTATCTGCTCAAAGAACCATCTGCATCGTGCTTCACCTTATAGACCCACTTGTAGCCAATTGCATTCTTGTCTTTAGGCAAAGGCACCAATTCCCATGCAGCATTTGCTTCCAAGGCTACCATTTCTTCATCCATGGCTTTCTCCCATTTTTCTTTTCCCATGGCTTGCTCAAAAGAAGTGGGTTCTGGTTCTTGTATTACTTTGACCATATAGGCATAGTGAATGGCTGTAAATCCATCATATTTCAGCGTATCCATAGGATACTTAACTCTGGTAGACCTGGACAAAATAGGCTCACTACCAGGTGCTCTCAAAACATCCCTTGTCTTCCTTACTCCAGGTATAACAACAGAAGGAATACCCAACTCATCATCAAGGCTTTATTCTAAGCCATTGGATTCACCATCCACATAAGAGTGACCTGGATTCACATCAACCATGGGCTGATCTACTTTCTCCTTTCCCTTTCGTGAGACTTGCATACCACTATCTGCATTGCTTTGAGGAAATTCTCATGATCTCAATCTACCTATCCATGGTGAAGAATGTGAACCACTGCTAGAGGACACTACAGGTCCACTAATATTTTGTGATTGCTGCTGTGAATTTTTTGCAGCATTACCATTTTGTGCATCTATATAATCAATCACATCTACTGGTTTATATCAGATACTCATCTCATCAAAAACAACATCTCTGCTCACTGTGAACTTACGAGTAGAAGGGTTATAGCATCTATACCCTTTCTGCTGCAGAGAATAACCAATAAAGATGCACTTCTCATTTTTTGGATCCAACTTGGATCTCAACTCATTTGGCACATGAACATAGGCAATGCAACCAAAAACTTTCAAATGAGAAATATCTGGTTTCCTACTAGTATACCTCTCCTCTGGCATCATGCCATGTATTGCTGCAGTTGGAATCCTCTCCATTATGTAGACTGCTGTAGCAACTACTTTAGCCCAATAATAATCTAGCAGGTCTTTTTCATTGAGCATGGCACAACATACCTCTCCAATATGCCTATTTTTTCTTTCTGCAAGTCCATTTTGCTGTGGGGTATGACTGCATGAATATTGCTCCTTTATGCCATGCTCCTATAGGAACCTTGCAAACTCCTTTGAGAGGTACTCTCCCCCTCCATCTCACGTTAGGCATTTTATTTGCAAGCCTGTTTCTTTTTCAACCATAGCTTTAAAAGCTTTGAAATGCCCAAGCACTTCACTTTTCTTTTTCATAAAATACACCCAAACTTTTCTGCTGTAGTCATCAATAAAAGTGACAACATAATGACAGCCTCCAATAGATGTAGCTTTAGTAGTCCACACATCAGAGTGGATTAATTCCAATGGCCTCTTACTCTATTGAACATGTCTAGGAAATGGTTTCCTTCCATGTTTTCCAAATTGACAGGCTTCGCATAGCTTATGCATTTTTGCAACCTTGAACTTAGGCAATCCTGCAACAATATTTTGGGCCTGCGTTCATTTAAGTCGTCGTACATTAACATGACCAATGCATTTATGCTAGATATCAATATCTGCAACTACATTGGTCCCATGTGCAAACATTGTTGCACTCAATTCAAGCATGTCCGCATCCAACGTAAACATCCTGCCCTTCTTCTTCCCTTTTGCTATCAAGCCACCTTTATTTTTCATATCCTCAACAAAGCATCCATGAGGATTAAATCTGACCTGCAGGCCCTGCTCAACCATTTGACCAATAGAAACCATGTTCTTGGTGATATTCGGGACATGAAATACATCAGACAGATATTTCTTTTTCCCATCCTGCATCGACAAAGGAATTTTACCAATCTGCACAATAGGATGTGCAATATCATCACCAGTCTCCACAAATCCTAGTCTTTCCATTTTCCTTGCATCTTGCAACCACTCTGCATGATGTATCATGTGGTTTGACGCACCTGAGTCAACACACCACACATCATTGCTCTCTTCTGCACTTGTCACAGAATTGGTCATGTGCTGCACCATAAACAAATGCTCATTTTTGTCATCACCCTGTCTACTAGAGGATGCATAATTGCCTTGCTGCAATTTTCCATTCATGATGTCATTCTACTTTTTATAGTAGTCTTTAGCCACGTGACCCATTTTACCATAGTAGTAGCATTCAGCATTGCTGTTTGCATTTTGTCCTCTCTGCCATCCACCATGACCTCTTTGGCTCCCCCTTCCTCTAAGGTTACCACGTCCTCCTCCATAGGACTGGTTTTCTTGAATTTGTTGCATATTCTGATTTCTGCCACGTCCTCCAAATCGGCCTGCTCTACCTCTACCTCTATCTTTTCTAGCATTTGAGTAGAAGATAGCTTCTTTTGAAGTTCCTCCTGAAGAAGATGCACCACCATTTCTCTGCTCTTCAGAAATTAAAAGAGCAATCAACTCCCCAAAATCAGGAAAATTCTCACGGACGGCAATGGATGTCCGGAACTGTGCATAATCCTTTCCTAGACCATTCAAGGTCACAGAAACTAAATCATCATCTTCCACTCGTGACCCAATGGAAGCAAGTGCATCTGCAATCTTCTTCACCTTCATGTGGTAGTCATTGATGCTCATATTTTCTCTCTACACATTATGCAACTCCTGCTTGAGCTGCATTTTCCTGGCTTGCGTATTTGTGCTGTCCATTTTTGTTAAAGTATCCCATACCTCCTTCAGTGTGCTTGCATCTTGAATATGCACAATCATAGAATCTGAAATACTAATAGATAGCTAGTACATAACTTTTCTGGCTCTCTCATGCCATCCTTTAAATGCTTGCAACTCTTGTTGATTGGGAACATTAGGAATAACTGGTTCTTGTTCAGCTCCAGTAATGAACTCCCAATAGCTATTTCCCTTGAGAAAATTCGTCATTCTAAACTTCCATGCTTGGAAGTTGTCCCTGTCAAGCTTTTCAGTGATTATCTGTGAAAGAGCATCAAAAACCATTACAAAACACTGCAAAAATATTCTGTCACTGCAAAAAACACAACTTCTGCCTCACAAGGGCAAATCTACAAAACTAACGAAAGTGGTATTTGACCACACAGTCACTTCGTAGTGACGATTTTGCATCAACAGGCAATTAAAATGATTATGTTACTCCCAATATCTCTGCGCATAGGCCTACGATGCAATTTCTATGGCAACTTTTCACTGACCTACAGAACAGTGGTCGCACAGGAGGGCACCTTTCTGAGTGCCTATGAAAAACTTCCGCCACTAAAACGGGCACTGCAAAGAGCGTCCCAATCTAAGACAGTGCACTCTTGCACTTTTCGGCTATGCTACCTGTAGAGATTTGCTCCCAAACTCAAGAAAGGAAAGCAACACTGATCCTCTTACCAAGACACCGTGAACTTGGTTTGCTTTCTTGAGCTCCTTACCACGAACCGAGCTTTGATACCATGTGAAGAGAGTGGGAGAGAGGTAAGGAGTCTCACTTGCAACTTTCTCACATACACAATGGCAGAATACACACAAAAGGTGGAGGCTGAAAACAGTTTTCCTCTTCTTAGTTGTGAAAGCCAAAAGAACTCTCTCTTTTTTTTTGTACAAAAGGAATAGGTGAACCCTATATGTGGGCCTCAAACCAAACTCAACTAACCTAGGTGGCATACTAACTGAGCCACTAACTAGAGTACATAAAGATAGCTGTGATCTAGCTATTATTCATGGGTGGTGTACCAATCGCATCTACAGCTAATAAGTCGGTGACATAAATGCACAATAGTCACCCTTTCTACAACTGCAGTAACTGTTCATTTTAATGTAAGTTTTGAATTTTGTCAAATCCTGAAGGAATTTCACCATCGCGCAGAAGGGGAAAGTGTCCGGGACGTCGCCAGGAAAGTCCAGAATGCCCAAATTCATGCTGTGGTGGGTTTTGGGATTTTTAGTGTCTTGGCGATGTCTCGGACACTTTTCCCTTCTACGCGACGGTGAAATTCCTTTAGGATTTGATAGAAATGAACTTTTGATACCCAAAATTGGTGAAAATGATACTAAATTGGTTAGAAATGTATTAAATTAACACAATTAAAATGATGGAGAAAATATATCATCAATGACTTAAACAAAATACAATGGAATTCATGACGAGCAACGATAACTTAAAACAAATAATAAAGACATGTAGTCATGTATCCATTGAAATATCCATTTAAATATATGTTTATATATACAAAAGGCCTCATAGGCTATCTTTCTTCTTGGCTAGTTTGAGTACATTGAGAATAGGGGTCTTTGAATCCCCTAGTGGATTCCTAGATATAAATCTAGCCGCAACAGCACTAGCATACTCCTCTCCTGTAGCCAAAGTCATAGCCGTTGCTGTCGATGCCATGCCATGAATGTTCGATCCAAAGGCATTGATAGTAGCCAAGCAGTGTACCAAAATGATTTTTTCAGCATTCCAAGTAATGTTGGAGTATCCGATAGTGCGTGACAATGCCTTGCACTTCAGCAGCTTCGAAGGACCTCGAGGAGAAAATTTGCTATGAAAGACCACGATATGCTCTGCGACTTTGCCAAGGTAATGGGCCAAAGAACGATCTCGCCCAAATGCACTGTGAAATTACCCTATCGAGATGAGAATTCATCAAGCTCAAATGCGTCCTGCAACAATTCAACAAACGTTAGAAGACCGACAAAACAAATTATACTAAAATAAAAAAAATTGTTCGAACTTACCAATACAATGTCATCGGCTTCTATCCCTTCCTCATTTGCAATGTTGATGGAACCAGGTGCTGTGTGATGTTCCATTTGGGAGATGGACGCTTTCTCCTAACCTGTGTTGGAGGTGGAAGCTTCTGCATGAGAGGGTTGTGCATCGTATACGGACATGTCTGCATCCCTGATTGAAACTAGCATCGTCAAGAGAAAGTCTTCCATTGTCTGGTCTTCGGTACCTAAAACCCCTGGATCTTTGACACTTGTGTCAACATCGAACCCTGATAGGACTCAGAGTGCTTGATCCTCTTGTAGTCCAAAAAGAACCTCTATGTCATGGAGGAATATGTACTCTTCTCCATCAATGATGAGGGGGGACAAGGACCATAATTTTGAGTTTGGGTCAGTGGTCTTCGATGCAGATTCTTACTCTACTGGGGGCTCTTGAAGGAGGCTCAATGCTTGAGCTGCTTCCATCTCCTTTGTTGGATCTTCAAGACTCTCTTCCATGTACATGTCCGAGTCTAGTCTAGGGACGACTAGATCAATAGTTCTACTAGAGGGGGTGCTAGTAGACGATGAGGCTTCTTCCTTTAAATTTCCTTCTTGGAGAAGGAAGATAAATGTCATTTCCCATGAAATGAATTTGGTGCCTGTATTTCCTATGATCCCCGTGTTTAGGATGTCTTGAACTTCGACTGTCCTAAACCCTTCGTCTATAAGGTTGTCACAAAAGCGGGCCAAGCGCTTTACAAACTTGGGTTTCTCTACGAATAGATACTTTATGTAATCTATGGGAACCCATCTCTTTAAAGAGTGGTCAAGTGTATAAGCAAAATTTGAGAAATTATCTTGCATGTAAAGGATGAGATCTGACTATTCATCCTTGGCTCGCATATATGTGCCTAGGACATCTAAAGTCCTATCAAACACTAAAAATAGCTCTTCCTCACGATCTGCAAATGTAGTTCATGAGATGAAGTCATGGAATGCAGTTCTAGCTGAATCCATGGCAAATAGCAGCTGATGGAGGGAGTAACTTTTGAGGACGGGAGTTTCTACAGGTCTCTAAACGTGAAAGTGAGAATGTGATGTAAAAAGGGCTCTTACCCCTTAATATATATCAAAACCCTAAAAATTAAAATTAATCATAAAATCCCCAAATTTTTTGAAAAACATCTACCATGAACTGAATGGAGAAAACATTAAAAGAAATAACATTTTAATTTAATTGTCCATCATCTTTTGAAGCAATAACTAGGATTTGATAGACAAAAAATTAAATGTTGCACTAGTCAAACACATTGTTAGCAATCTTCAAAGTTGCAGGAGGAATGAAATTGGCACTATGCATGCACTTCTCCACACAACGGCTGATCTTACCATCATTTAAGGTAAAGTAAAAGGACTCTAACATGCCGTCCTCCATGACCAATAGGTGTTCTCGCACATCCCTTAGAGTCCATTGCGATGTGACATTCACATTCTTGATGTCTCCCTCTTCAACATCAATAGACAAACTTACCCCCATATTGCCTTCATTATTAGAGTCTAGGGGAAGCCACCGGCCATTTGTTTTCTTCCAGCATGCCTATACTGAAAAGCTAAATACAACATTTGGTGTGACAAATGGTATCTAATAACCACATTGTCTTTACATGTGTGACATTGAAACACATCACCCTTTTGGTCGCCTGACCTGGTTTCCCAATTCATCCCAAGTAAATCTTCAAGAGCATTTTCATTTACACGCTTGCAGGACCACATAGTTTTTGTTCTATGCATATGTATATTCTGAAATAAAGAAGCGAAAATGTGCAAAGGCATAAACCAAGATAACCTTGCTCATTTGGATCCAAATGTAAACTTCATGGCCATGCCCACATCCTTTGCAATCTCATCCTTGTACGATTGCAATGTCCACGAGTCCACACTGCTGCAATCCACGTCTTGAAGTTGTGGTGGTGCAATGGTTTGCAGAAGGCCATAGCTTGATGATGTCATTGGAGTGATGTATGTTGCATTATACCAATACACATTCTTCATTCGCAAGGAGGCCAACTTCTTTCTAGCATGCATTTGCTTACCTAAATCCTCATGAATCGCAGTGAACTTGCCTTGAATGATTCAACTGGTTCCCACTCCTTGAAGTCCAAAGGGAAAATATATGCCACCATGAATAAGAGCTCTTAGAAACCAAACACAAAATTTCCAAATGGACTCATTACACTTATAGGTGAAAAAGGTACATAGATAGAAATGCTCACAGTGTGATGGTATCCTAGATTGATTGAATGATGGAGGAAGCCGCATATCTTTTCCCATGTAAACATGTTGCACTTTTGCAAGCTAGCCTTTCTTCCCAAACTTGAACTTCAAGATGCTTCCCTTCCACTCATGCAAGATGTCACCTCTCTTACTCTTGGGAAGCTTATGTGGACCTTTGGCCGATCCATTCATCACTATCCAGTCATTTAAGCTGTAGGTGCAAGGGATCCACTCATCCAATGCATTTCTGGTGTTCTGGAAGACACCAGAGATCACAGCATTGCGTGGTCTTGTAGCCTTGCTCCTCACCATGCTTGCAGATGTTGCAATAGCAAGAATGGGACTCCTACACAGGGCAATGCAGCTCCAACAGAGGCACAAAAGAGGAAGAAGGAGGGGGATAGAGTAGCAGCAACAAAGGCATAGGAGAGGGAGAAGGAGAGGGACAGAGCAGCTCCAACAAAGGCACAAAAGAGGGAGAAGGAGAGGGATAGAGTAGCAACAACAGAGGCACGCGAGAGGGAGAAGGAGAGGGACAAAGTAGCTCCAATAGAGGCACGTAGAGGGAGAGGGGAGAGAGAGAGAGAGAGAGAGAGAGAGAGAGAGAGAGAGAGAGAGAGAGAGGAGTTGCAACAAGCAAGCCATAGCAGGAGGGAGCAGAGAAAGAGGGGGAAGAGGAAAAATGCGTGGGATTTGGTTCAAATGGAGTGATTTGGCAGGCTAGACCAAAACAGTGGGGGGTAGAGGCCCTAGAAATAGGGAGGGGAGAAGCAAAATTCACCAGAAGGACCCTACCACCCCTTTGAAGGCAGCTTTGGGCTCATGTGGGGGAGGTGCACCTAGTCGAAGGGTCAAACATGGGTTAAGGGGGGGGGGGATGGTTTGGGTGGTCCCTAGTGTAAGGGGAGCAACCAATAGGGGCTCTTTGCAAGCCTGCCCACACTCCACCTCAACATACCATTGCCCCACACCTTCTAGCACTCTCATTGGTACACCTCAAATCACTCTCTAATCCCTTGAAATTAGGAAACACTAATTGAAGGCCCTTTTGAGACCCCAATTCTCCCTTGATGAGAGAAAAAATGGAGAACAATCTTCTATGGAGAATGGATTTCTTCAACAACAAGTGTATGAAGAGCAATTAAGATGGACAGAAGCATTTGTTAAAAATGGTATACCATTCAATGTCATGAGAGATGACACATTTTGTAATGACTTGAAATCATTTGCTAGACCAGGATTTATTTTGCTAGATTATAATAAAATGCATACGGATCATCTTGATAGAGTCAAACAAACTATGGCGGATTGATTGAAAAAAAAGATATTGGACTTTATTCCTACATATGGGTGCACTCTTGCTTTTGATGGATGGACTAGCAAGCAAGCCAGAGCCTTGATAAATGTAATGTGCATTACTCCCAAGGGAACTATGTTTTTGGAGAGTATTGATACGTCTCTAAAAGAAAAAACTTCAGCATATATTGTAAAAATATACGAAAGAGCAATTCGTAAAGCTGGTGGCAGTGAGAATGTTACTGCATTAGTAACAGATAATGCATCGAATTACAAGACCACGGGTGAGATGGTCATGGCAAAGTATTCCACTCTGACATGGGTGCCATGTGGCGCTCATACTCTCAACTTATTATTGAAGGATATTGGATAATTGCCATTTGTGCAACCAATACTGCAAGATGCTAATGCCATAGTGAGTTTTATAAAGAGTCATCAATACTTGCATGCAGTATTCAGAGAGCACTCTGTGAAGCAACTCTGGCAATTTTGTCAAACTAGATCTGCCACTTCTTTTCTAGTTCTTGCTATTTTATTGGAAGTGCTGATAGACAATGGGCGAATTGGCTTGAGGAAAAGACGAAGTATGCAATACCAGGCTCTAAATGTGTGCATCTTGTACAATCATCTCTATTCTAGAAAAATGTCGAAAGAATAAAAGGTGTAGAGCCATTTGTAACAGTATTGAGGATGGTCAACGCTGATGCCTTTGTTATGGGTAAAGTGTATTGGAAGATATCAGAAGCAATACAACAAGTAAAAGAATTTGTGTGCTTTGCACCTAGGGAGAAGCAACAAGTGGTATATTTGGCCGATAAGAGATGGAAGAAAATGCACACCCCTTTGCATGGAGTTGCATTTGCAGTACATCCACAATATCAAATGCATGCTCAATCACAAAATCCTGAAGTCATAAGTAACTTTCGAGAGGTTTGTAAAAACTTACTTCTGGGAGATCAAGGAAAACTGGCCTACCAGCAACGAGTGTGGTAGACAAATCACAAAGGCTCTTTTGGAGATCCTTGGAATCTTGATGCTATTAAGACAACTATTGCATCTACTTGGTGGAAGGAATATGGTGGAGAGACATTGGAGTTGCAACATGTTGCAACTCTGTGCTCTATGTTGTTGCATCATCAGGTGCATGTGAGCAAAATTGGAGTGCATACAATTTTATTCATTCTAAGAGACACAATCGCTTAAAGCCATCAAGAGCTACAAATTTGGTATTTTGCTTTGGAAATCTACGATTGTTGAAAGGATTCAATGTTGCCGCTAGGGCAGCAAGCGAAGCTGCTGTAATGAGAATTGCTAGACAACGATTGACTACAGAATTACTTGCTGAGGGTGCATTTAGCAAAGAGAAAGATGAGCTTGAGCTACTTAGTGACAACAACGAAGTCGAAGAGATAGACGATGGAAGATATACTTAGGAAGCGGTGGATGAAGGTCTAATTATATTGGATATAATGTTGTATGCGAGGGGATGAATGGGAGAATATGTCAAGCGATGGAAGAACGCATATGCTCGTATCCATCTCGTCTCCTTTTGTACTTGAAAACTAGAACCTTGTGGGCTACAAGCGATGTTGTGTTGTAATTATTGAGATTGTGGATGATTTTGGTATCCATAATAGTTAGAGACAACCTTGTGACTTGCAAATACTTTCAAGGCAACATCATAAAGTTGGAAAGAATAATCGAACATGCGCAATCAAAGTTTATATTTTCAAGTCTCAAGGGTTGATCTAGCTATTATGTGCACTAATTCACATCGATATATTTCAATATTTCTACATTAACTTCACAAGTCCACCTAATCCATTGAAACCACTTATACATCACTTAGTCCACTTAGATCACTTAAGTCACTTAAATCACTTTGTCCACTTAAATCACCTAGTCCACTTAAATCACCTAGTCCACTTAAATCACTTAAGTCACTTAAAGTGATTTAAGTCACTTAAATCACCTAAATCACTTAGTCTACTTAAATCACTTAAGTCACTTATATCACTTAGTCCACTTGAATCACTTAACTCGCTTATATCACTTGAACCATCATTGCATAAGAAGTTGGAGAATGATAAAAATTATACAATGAAACAAATGTACCTAGGTCATTATATTCGAAGAAGAGTATTATAAAGTTATATATGAAGTTTACGATGTACATAATTATGCAGTAGGATCTACATCTGTCATTCCCTGAGTGCTTGGTCTTGCACCTTGCAAATCTATATTAGTGAGGTCCTCAAAATAAAAAATGTCAATATCCTTAGCTGCATCCAAATCTCCAAAGGCCTGGTCTGTAGCGTGCAAGCTCAGACTCCAACGTCTATACATGTGCTTGCAGGTCCTCGATCTCTTTGGCTTGTGATGCAACGCGATCTTGTAACTCCTCAGCAGTAACACCTTGTTGACGGAGAGGTATGGCAGATGTGGCCAAGTCAACAAGATCACTGTGGGCTTGGGGAGTTAGCATGCAAGGTCTCTGAGACACGAGCTCTTTGTTCTCTATCCTTGCTCGCTCTTGTGCTCAGTAGGACGTCCCTTTCATGTTCCTGACAAGTGATGCTTGTCATTCCAATCCACGCGTCAATGCAAGACGTTGTAGACATACATAATATTTAAACATTAATTATTGCATCATTTATCATATTTGACAATTGGATCATCATTTTTATCGCATCACTTACTTATACAAACAATATTTAAACATTACTTATCGCATCATTTATCATGTCATTGTAAATATACAAACTTGA
This sequence comes from Dipteris shenzhenensis, assembly GCF_047967505.1. Classification (NCBI taxonomy): domain Eukaryota; kingdom Viridiplantae; phylum Streptophyta; class Polypodiopsida; order Gleicheniales; family Dipteridaceae; genus Dipteris; species Dipteris shenzhenensis. Next base: position 52,364,293 of record NC_141614.1, read on the forward strand.
ATAATGGAGTGGATGATATATAAAAATAACAATGTTAGAAGTATTCATGATCGTGGTCACTCATGTTACATCCCATCCAAGAAAGACTCAGTCATTTGCTGGTCTAAGTCCTTGGTTTGGACTGAGCTGTATACCACATCTTGCAATGTCAAAAATCCCACAAAAATCTACAGTACTTGGATGTCTATTCGGTTCGGTTGACTTTCCCTGAACCGCGAATCATCATAGATGCCCGATTAGAGCTTCTACAGGTCCCGTACTTGGCGATGGTGCACAAATGTCCAAGATCTTCAGGATGTGATGAGACATGGCATACACATCTTGTGCAACATCGAAAGGTGGGGAATTGGTTCAGAGGCACTTTGGAGCAACATGACGAAACCTAGCAATGGAACTCTGCACAGTGTTGGGGCTGTCACTGAGTAATGTGGGATAGTGCTTTCTAGTGCTGCATGGGGTCATCATTCCCCAATCACAAATGCCCAGATACACCTCCTCGGATGACTCTGAGAAGTGTAGCATAATGTTTTGCACATGCAAATCATTATGCAGGATATTGTGTTGGTGCTTGTAATGAATAGTGTGAACTAGTGCACTTAAAATATCAAATACATGCTGACCGCGCCCTGTGGACCTCTAGAAGGCATTTCTGCATCATCTCTGTGAAACACCGGAGATGGTCACTTTTTGTCATGGCCGAGGTGGGTTAGCCATCTTTCCAAATTATTTCCATTCTAAAATGGAAATAGTATCATTGGGTTATCGTCATGGAGACCTATTGCTCGGATGATGCCTGCATGTATGACATCACCCAAGCACGTGGCTTCTTCCAATGCTCTGGCCTTCAATGCATGAGTTGGCACAGAAACCCTCAACACCTTACATGCATAAATCTTGTGCAGATCAAAGGGAGGGACAGCACATGTTGATTGTTCCTTTTGTCCCTATGCCCACAGCTATACTAGGCGTGAATCGGATGTCTCATCGCTAAAGCAGTATGGGCCGCATGGGTCTTGGCACTACTACATGATCATGCAATCCATGTGATGTGCATGGTGCTTGTGCACACGAGAATGAAGGAGATGGGAATGTATCTGCTTGTGTAGATAGATTGTGCATTTGTGGTGCAAGCAAGTATGCAGGAGATGGAAACTCATCTGTGCATGCGGTAGGAGGCACAAATGGAGAAGCAAAAGATGTGTCGAAATGTGATCGTGCATGTGGTGGGAGATGTGGACCAAGAGGAGGAACTTCTTCTGGGTATGGAAGATCTTGGAAAAAAGGGATACGGGGAAAGACATGTTGTGGTCAATGCATTGGTGCATACGCATGGTGTGGTTATAGTGGTGCTTGCGGCTGCATTGGGTGGAATGTGGCATGTGACTGGGGACGTGGGTGCATTAGTGCTTGTGGTTGCGGTGGATGCAATGCGTCATTTGACTAGGGGCATGGGTGCATTGGTGCCTGTGGTTGCAGATGTGCTTGGGGGCATGGGTGCATTGATGGAAGGGAGGTCGAGGCAGCTCTTGCAGCCTTTGTAATCTTGCCACGCATTCTTGATGTACATGACATTGGCATCTATAGCAGGACCCTCCTACTTTGTGTCACATGAGTTTATGTCTCGATCTATTTGATTGAGGCATCATCGACCCTCCATCGCTAAGTGGTACAAAGACTGGTCTATAGACTCTACTATGAAAATATTTGGAAATTGGTCACTCAAGGTCCTCCCTCCACGCTCTGCCATTGTCCTCACCAAATTTTATACATCGCTTTTACCATTTTGGAAAGCTGTCTCAATGATGTCCTAATCGACATTCATTAAGAAGTGTACATTCTTGTTTTTCAGCACCTTCCTCTGAAACTTAGTGAGATCAGGTTGCTAACACTTCCTCTTCTCACCTGCATGAGCCATTTCATATGTAGTAAGCTGCAACACAAAATTAAAAAACGAATTCAGTGCCAGGTGCAATAAGAAACTCATTAAGCCATAACAATTAACAATGCAAGCAGTCTAAGAAATTACCTAGATATAACCTCTCAACTCAAGCTCACATCATGTAACAGATTCCAAAGTAGAATTGGTTGAGGAGCAAGCCACAATTAAATCTTGCAAAAGGTATGGAAATAATTACTAGAGGTCCTCCTTAAATGTAGCCCTACTAGAACACAATCTATTAATGGTCAAGGCTTGCATGTAATTGGTTATGTAGATATTGAATTAATTGCAAATAATCATAGGATAGGGAGATTCTTCTATGTAATCCCCACATGCATAATCAACCAGCAAGTCACTCTGGGAAAAGAATGGTGCTTCCACACCAACCACTAAATAGACTAGCATGAAAGAATGGCAACCCTGACTAGTGGTGGATTAACCTCACTAGACTTAGTGGTGCCTCTATGGAACAAGGACCAAAATGAGAATCCCACCTCGATAGATGCAACAGCAACCAACTCGTTGGGTATTTGATAATACTGGCGCTCCTTCCTCCTCATCAAAAGCTCCACCACAACCAAGGCAACCATGAACCAAGCAAGTTTGGAGGAAGAAGGACCATGAACAGGCTCTACCAGCATTGTTGGAAGGCAACACCCTATCAGGTTCCCAACAAAATGACCTGCCAAGGATTCACCCCAAGGAAAGGGAAATAACTCACCACGCATGACCCTAACAAGAAAGCCAATCTTGCAAGGTTTTGAAGAAATTACTATTGGCTCAAGGATGCTATGAGGGCAATTGACACATATGGCGACCGAGCCCCACACTTATGCCCCTACCACAAATGTCACTTCTGCAAGGGTTAACTCTATGCATTTCCAACCACATCAAGTAGTATGGCGGTCCAAACAACAACGTCCAACCACTACTTGGGCACCAAGGGCACGTGTGGTAGGACTACCATAGCCTACCTCTAAACTAGGGGCAATGCCACAAGAGCCCACCACAAAAGTTTCCCATACCTCGACATCAACACCCCCTCAATGTTTTAATTTTGTCAATCTTCATCAACGGATTGGAAGTAGAGAACAAATAAGCAAGCTCTCGTATCCTTCCAACCCAACAGCTCCACAAGAACCTATCCCTAACATGGGGGTAGCATCACAAAGACCTACTGCAGTCAAGGACCTCCAACAATTAGACGTAAAACTACTACCACTAGAGCAGTGCCACGTGAACAAGGTCACCATCAACACGCTTGAGGGATCAACCATGCAACCCTAACCCAAGGTAGTATTCCGACCAACCAATCCCTTTTCATCTTGATTGGCAATGAGGTATGCTACCATGTTATTTTCTTAAAGGCCTTTTCATTCCAAGAAAAAATCACTTGCATCTATCCTTAGGTGAGTGTCTAGGATAGGTATCACTTCTTAGTACAATATGCCCCCTCCCCCCCCCCCTCTCTCTCTCTCTCTCTCTCTCTCTCTCTCTCTCTCACACACACACACACACACACACTAATACTTTAATTTGGCTTAATAATTTATCCAACACACACACATAATCCTCTCTTTGAACACTTATGTAAACAACCCCGCCCTAACAATACATACATAGCTTTACATTTTCTACATTTTATTTTTTCCCACATATTTTTTTACCCACTCTATGTTATGCTATGTGAATAGCTCCACAATTAAATGTTAGTAAGTGATTTAATGCTCCCGCTTTTTAATTCTTTTGTTTATAGTTTACTAATAATTAATTAACCACCCATAATTTCCTACTTAATCAGTAGTCTCATTTATTTTTGAACCGGATGCTTGTAATTAATTTAACCATCCTTTTGTTTTTGTTTGGCTACTCTATTCATAATTTCCCCCTCACCTTAACCCTTGATTTTATCCTACTCTACGCTTCCCTCATTTTCCTTTTTTTCCTCGGTAACTATTCTTATCCCTATTTCCCACTTCTACAAGCCCATAGCCTCTCTTTTTCCCTAGCTAACCTTTTCTACCCCCAACTGGTGCAACCTCACCTTGGCTCTTTACCTAACCTATGCTACACCTTAAACCCACAACCTTTACCCCTTCCTTATCACTAAGCTAAATAACCCTCTCATACCAGTGCCCACGACTTCATTCCTTGTAAATATCACTGCCACCACCCTTGGCTTTATTTATGTTATTCACTACCCTTTGCTTCAACCTTCCCCACCATTAGCCACAACCATGAAGTCCCCTTGTTTATTCTCCACTCTCTACTCTTTCACAACTCGGGATAGCGGTTCCTTTGCTTGCTTACTTTGTGCTCTTCATCGTGATGGAGCACGCTGTTCTTAGTCTTTGCTCAGTCTTCGATCATTGCTTTTGTAAGGTGATCTCTTCACTTCGGCCAGCTTTGCTGGGTGGCGCTCTTTCCTTGCATGGACCGGTCTTGCGACTAGCTCACCTCTAGCTCTTCTATCGTTGTTTGCTGCCTTGCTTGTCTCAAGGCGGATCGCCTCTCTAATACGGGAGCAGCGACCTGTGCTTCCCTCATGACAACCCTTACATTTCTTGGCTTATACTTGGTTGCTTTCACTTCTTCTCCATGGCGCTGCTCTGGAAGTTCAAACTGATGGGTGAAACTCGTTCGCCTCCGTCATTTAAAACCCCCCTGACAAGTTTTCATTTCTTCCGACCTTCATGCTCCTTCTTCCTCTCACGGTATAATCTATTTCCGTCAACTTCTAGCACAGTAGCACGGCAACTTCTATTTATGTCTACATGTTTTTAGAGTTATTTTTCTGCTGTTGTTTTCTCCCACCTGGCTCTTACTCTTTTCACTCGTTTCCTTTAGATTCATTGATAGACCACACACGCAAACAGTTTCAATCTGCGTACCACTGGCAAACCTTTGATCCTTGAAAGAATGGAATTATGCTAGCTTAATGCTTGTAGTTCAGACCACTCTTATGATTTCATGAAGAAGAAGGAACAACACAACCCTATCAAGAATAGGTGACTCAAACAATCTATTCTTGATACAAAAGATTGAAAGCAAACATATCAAAGTAGATGCAATGGTACTACAAGAAATTCAAAGACTTCGACATCAATCTCTATGGACATTCGATCAAAAATACTTATCCACACTCCAACTAAGGGCCTTAGCACATGGATATGGCAGCATGATTATGTGGTTTCAAGAGACACATACAAAAAAAAGTGATTGCTTCACATCCACCGATTCAAATACATTCACAAACATGGAGGGCTTGGAGTCGCAACGTACTATAAACAAGTCCATTACTTATATGAAGAAGGAACTCAATGCTTGCTCACCATCTTTCAAACAACGCACTTCAAACAATTACAATAATTAACATTTACAAGCCACTAAGAACAAGAACCACAATTATTAGTAAGGCACTTACAACAAATAATCCAACACATAACACCAAAAATGCCAACCTACATCTTTAGGTGACTGTAACATTGATTTGCAAAAACAAACAAAGCAACTCTAGGATCTACAACAATTCATGCTTAGCCAAGACATGAAGCAACTACAATACATGGATCAATGCTAGACTAACAACTCATTTACAAAATTCTATTTTTTGCTTATTGGACTGACCATTCCCTTATTTACACAAGAGTTGTTGGCATGCATTAAAATATAAAATACCTAGGGCAGTCCGAGTGAATGACATTCACCTTGTTATTACTTATAGTTTTGTTAAAAAGTGTCCCACACACTTTGTTGCCAAGTGGCCCCCTTCTGTATTGGTTCTCTCTCTCTCTCTCTCACACACACACACTTTTTTAAAAAAAGAACTCTCTCTCTCTCTCTCTCTCTCTCTCTCTTTCTCTCTCTCTCTCTCACTCTCTCACTCTCACACACACACACACACAATTTGCATATCTCTTTGCATTTGCAAGCCATCCATTAATCTTGACAATTGTTTGCATCTCGCAGAACTTAAGGGAGTGCTCACGAGTACTTGTACTCACTTGTTGACCAAGTTCTCCTCGGAGCCATTTACACAAGGCATGGATAGAACTCATCGTAGTGGTCCAAGGAGAAAGACAAAGGGTTCGCTAGTTGAAAATTGAGCACGATGGATCCACCGAAAATAGCCGCCAATTACGGGGAGGTATAAATAAGAAGCCGGAAAAGGGCACGAGTGGCCCACGTGTGCGGACACGTGGGCGGCATGAAGGCCACCAGCGCATGGCTACGTGTCGGGCAAAGCAGGGGTCGACCAAGAGGATCCACGTGTCGGGCATGAAGATTTGATTAAAGTTGATGAAAAATATTAAACGCGAGGTTTTGGGCTAGTTGGATTTCGCCACCTTCTTTTGCTGTGATATTTTTTTGCTTTGTTCTTTGCCTTCTTTCCAATCAAGCTTCGCTATGGCTTCCTGCTCCTCCTTCCTTCCCTCCTCGCTTCTCTTCTTCTTCCTCTTCGCCCACTCCTCATGCCTCTCCATCTCACTCCCTGGCCCCGCCCAACGCCTCATCCGCTCCCTTAACCTCTCTCCCTCCGAGATGCACCCCCCCTCCCACCTTATTGATTACCCGCCCTCCAAGGGACGACTCCGCGAGAAACAGCTCCGCCTCAAAATCTCCCACCCCAACGCCGACGGCGACGTAAGCATTGATGAATTGGGTGGCCATGCAGGTTTCTTTGATCTCAATCGAACTCATTCTGCCCGGTGAGGTCTACATATGCGTAGTAATTTGCATTGTCCGTCGTGTTTGTGGTGGTTGCTCTCATCGCTGCTGCTCAACGTTCTGCTTTACGTCCAGGATGTTCTACTTCTTCTTCGAGTCCAGGCAGAACAAGACAGAAGACCCCCTTCTGCTGTGGACGACTGGAGGGCCCGGATGTGGCAGCGAGCTGGCCCTGTTTTACGAAAACGGGCCCTTCTACATTTCTAGCAATCTCTCACTCGTCTGGAATGATTGTGGCTGGGATCAAGTGAGTTGTTTCCAGCCTTGCACACTACTGTTTTCTCAGGGATGATATCGGGAGAACTGATCAATAAGTGTGCATGTGTTTACTGAGTTGAATTCCCCGCTGGACCTCTCCACTTTTCAACTCCGCTGACGTTGTTTGCACGCCCAGGTTTCAAACATTATTTTCGTGGATCAGCCCATCGGAACCGGATTTAGCTACAGCACCGACTATCGGGATCTTCGGCACGACGAACTGGGAGTTAGTCAAGATTTGTTTGATTTCCTACAGGTTTTTTCCTTTTCAACTCAGCTCTAAGGGGACGTCTTGAAGTAGTTACAATGGCTGGAAACCGCGCAGATTCAAGTCCTGTCGAAGCAACAAGCACAGACAGTAAGGGCCTGAAAGCTCGTCAGTTTGTTGCTTTGCAGGCATTTTTGGAGGCACACCCCGATTACAGGTCTAATGCCTTCTTTGTAACTGGGGAATCGTACGCTGGACATTATATCCCAGCTTTAGTTACGCGTATTCATGAGGCTAATGTGGGAGGACTAGCTTCGTACATTAACTTGAAGGTGAATTGTCTAGGATGCTCAATTTCGCTTACAAGAGCATTAGTTAAGCTCGATACTGGCTTACGATGGTGATGAACAGGGTTTTGCAATTGGGAATGGCCTCACTCAGCCGGATATTCAGTACAAAGCTTACGCTGACTACGCGTTACAAATGGGCCTTATAGATGAGAGTGCCTATAGCAGAATCAAGAAACGATACGCCGTCTGCGAGACCAGCATTAGCAAGTGTGGTAAGACAAGTTCTCCATAAGTTCCAGGCTGATGGTCTGAAACGTTCTCACAACGTAGCTAAATTGTGTTTCTTTCTCGCCAGAAACGGAAGGCGGTGTGATGTGTGCGGCTGCATATCTAGCGTGCAACAGAATATATGATTCCGTCGTGTCGCTTCTGGGGAACACGAATGTACGTCGACGTTTCGTGGAGACGTTACCAAGCTCACAAGCCCAATGTCAATTATTTACAGTTCTATTCTTACTATTCTGTGAATTTGTAAGTTAACGCTGCTTTTCCGTTTGCTATACAGTACTACGATATCCGCAAGGACTGTGTTCGTAGCCTATGCTACGACTTCTCGGACATAATGACCTTTCTGAACGAAATTGACGTGCAAGAGTCTCTTGGGGTGGACGGGTACGAGTGGGTTGCCTGCAGCACATCAGTATACGATGCGTTGATGCTTGACTGGATGCGGAATGCAGAGAAAGGAATACCTGCGCTTCTGCATGCTGGTATTAGAATGCTAGTGTACGCAGGGGAGTACGACCTGGTTTGTAATTGGTTGGGTGAGGAGCTTCCCAAACCATTAATTAAGCATCTACGCGCTGAATTTCTTCGAAATGTCTGTGGCGTGGACAATCGGTATTCGGTGGCGTTAAATGTTTCTTGGCAGAGTTAGTGCATCTAGGCGCTCAATTTCTTCGAAATGTCTCTGGCGTGAACAATCGGGATTCGGGGGCGTTAAAATGTTTCTTGGCAGAGTTTAGGCAGAAATGATGTATCGATCGAATTGCAGGAAATTTCAGATGGGTATCGGCAATGAATTGGACAGGGCAGGAGGAGTTTTCGAAAACGAATTTTACGACATTCAGTGTAGACGGGGATGTGGCGGGTTCTGCCATAGCTCAAGGGCCGGTCTCCTTTTTAAAGGTAATCAAAGAAGAAGGTAGTCGCAATGAGAGATGCTTTATGAACTGCAGCATTGCCTGAGTACTCTCGTTGAGAGGTGTTATCGGGGTATGGCCGGATGCAGGTTCACGATGCTGGGCACATGGTGCCGATGGATCAGCCGAAGGCTGCGCTAGAGATGATTTGGCGTTGGACAAGGGGAGTTTCTTTAGAATCCGAGGACGACTCTCAACGATGGAGGAGCAGTCGACGAGTGGAAGTGCAAGCCAGTGCAAGGGCAAGCTGGTGAAAAATAGGAAGCGCAAAGCCAGTGGAGTGCGAGCTCGTGAAAGTAAATTGGATAAGGAATTCATATTTTCTCCCATATCAGCCCTTTAGCTCACAAAGAAAAAGAGTTCCTCCAGCCTCAAAAAATCCCACCAAAATATTACATCATCACGGCCCCAAATCCTCCCACTCATCTATTATCACTACATTTTTCAATGACATGGCTTTGGTCTCCCCTCGCTTCGCCAAGGAGCACTTCAAAAGGAGATCTCATAAGTCGACCACTCTTTGAGAATCTCCTATTGAGGAGGAGCACCGAAAGATTGTACGAAACAACAAGTGCTTACACAAGAGACTGCAACTATGAGGTATAGATCCACAACTTTTGCCTCACCTAGCTATGTTCACATATCACAAGCTTTGCAACTATGAGGTATACATCCACAACTTTTGCCTCACCTAATCACAATTCAAGAGCTATGTAAATCATCTTGCTTCCTCGTTGTTAGTGCCACATACCACCATACTTTACCTTAGCCTTGTACATAGCCTATTTATTTGGGTAACATCACATCTAAGGTTCGGCACTTTTGTCTCATATCTCCTTGTAAAACTTTGTCCAAGGGAGGTCCAAAGGTGGACACAAATGGAATATGTTGAAAATTGTGAGATTTGATTGTGAGATTTGTCCAAGGGTGGGGGGCATATTGGTATATGAAGTACCAACAATGCTCAAAAAAGAACTTCTACTTATCTAAGTAGAATCACAAATGATGCTTTGGATTCCATTGGTTTTTAAATATGTTCTATGATTCATTCCCACACTCCATCTCATTAGGACACATAAATATGGAGACAACACAGATTGTTTGACTTTTCATGAAAAACTATATTTTTGTCTTTTCATGAAACAATAATTGCTTTGAACAAGTGGGTACGTTATATAATTTTTAAATAAAGAATATAACTTGCTTGGTTCTTGAAAAGATTCTCATAAATGTGGAGGAAATCTAAAAATATTTTATATACAAGTTGCTAGAAGAAACAATCATAGTCATGATAATCTTTAAACATAGAAAGCAAGTTGCAAGTTGCACTCTAAATTTAATACAAATGTGTAATCTATGAGATGGACAGTGAATCTTTAATTGGAGAATGAGATATTGGGAAAGTGGAGGTGAATAGTCAAAGTGATTTTAAATTCTAGAGCAAGTTGTAAGATGCACTCTAAATTTATCCAAATATTTAAGAATGAGTGATGACTAGCACAAAGCACAGGAGGTAGCTTGCAAACTTGGGACACGTGCAAAGATGATGATTGGCAATGGTGAGGAAGATTACTTTTGATTGTAGAAGGCAAGCATGCACTTTCACATATTGCTAAATATCATATCAGCAAAGTGGATGTGTGCTTTTATTTTAATTGCAACATAGAGAAATTGCCATACTAATTTATTATTGCTAGCATCATATTAGGTGAATGAAGGTCAATCTTTTAAGCATGCATTGTGCAAAAGTAAACTCTTTGAATGAAATCTTTAGACTATAAACTCTAAAAATAGCTTTTCCATAGAAATAGCTACAATGCTTTGCTTTCCTATTCTTGTGACATTTTTTTCCAAGACTTGGGTTTGGTATCAATGAAGCAACTGCATTGTGAAATTTCATGTGGTGCATATGCGTCAAGGGGAGATGAATGCTTTTCTCACGATAACTACACGTTCCTCAATGACGTGAATGCTTTGCTCACCATACCTACACATTCATAAATGTTTGTGCCCATTTTGGCATGTGGAAAATGTTAATAAATGAGATTCAAATAGGATGATCAGTGAATTTGTATGTTAAGAAATGTATGTGATAGTTAAAGAAGACAATTTGTTGCAATGGAAGCATCATTTAGCAATGATATGCTTTGGCAGGCTGAATAAGAGGGGGCATTCAAGCAATGGCTTCATTCTTTATTCCAATTTTCTATACCATTATATTTTGGTGGTTACAAGTTGGAAGATTGAACTTGAGGAAGTAAAACATCTCCTTAGGCTAGTATATGTTAGCATTTCATTCCCCATTTATGGAAGGTTTTTGCAAGTTAAAGGGATGCATAATAAAGTGCTCTTACAAGAATAAGTAGTAAATGATACAATGCTAGTATGTAATATTAGCAAATCCACTGAAAGCAAAACAAAGATTTTAATTAAATTTAATGAATTCAATGTTCAATGGCAAAATCTTTTTTATACTGCATATCTAGTTTGTTTCGTGTTAGAACCTCCGCTTCAGTTTGCACAAATTGACAAATCTAGCTTCAGTTTGCACAAATTGACAAATCTATTAGAAGACAAGTCTATTGCATTTTAACCCTTGGCTTTACTTCGCATGAAAAATGGAGTATGTATTGTTTGACTAGTTGTTATGTAAGCAAATTTTGCATTCTAGACCTTGGGCTAGGTCTAAGTGCACTACTGTCAGTGGAAGTCGAACTATTAATGCATGCTCAAATTCTCATGAAGCTGTGCCAGACATCTTTTCAAATACTTCAAATCCATTTCTTTTCATTTGAAGGGTTAAACTCGCTATAGGCTTTGATTCTTTTGAACTTGTAATGGTAGTTCAAGCTTTCATTTTTGGTAGAGATCGCATCTTGGTTCCAACTTTCATTTTTGCTAAACAGAGCACATCAGCCAGAAAGCACACGTCAGCCAGAGAGATTTAAAAAATTTGATGCAATTGTGTGAACTCTCTCTCTCTCTCTCTCTCTCTCTCTCTCTCTCTCTCTCTCTCTCTCTCTCTCTCTCTCTCTCTCTCTCCTCTTCTTCTTTTTGGTCTTTGGCCATGTTTCATACGTTTGTGCCGTTTATATGAATGACCTGTAACTCTCTTTGTAAACAAAAGCTAACATAAACTCAACTTATGGTAGAACTTGATAACATCAAGAAGTTTTGCCATAATTTATGTGACGAATCTCAATAACATCATCGAGTTTTATCATAACATATGACAAAACTTGATAACATCATCGAGTTTGATGAAAGATTTATTAACATAGCATGATAAGACGTACTTGGCCATGCTCTTGGAAAGGAAACAAAATATCTTTGCCTTTGCTCTTCTTCTACAATGGCACCAAAAAGAAATTTGTTTGTCTTTGTTCTTATGAGATAGGCAGCCTGTGCATGGAAGAAGGTAGCTTCGATGAGCTAGGGGATTTGAGATAGATGAGCAAATGACAATGGAAGTTTGAGAGAAAGAAGACAAGTTTTATGCGGCTGAGACAAAAAATCAAGCTTGGAAAATTGTAGGTGACTCTCTAAGAGAGGCGATCAAGGAAAAACCTTGAGAAAAAGAGAGACGATTCAGGGAAAACTTGTGAAAAAGATAATTTTGAACGTGATCTTGCAGGTCTCTTTTCGCCCCAAAAGTACTGTAAACCCTGAAAAATTTCACAAATTATGATAAAATTCGATGATATGATCGATCCATGTCATAAGTTAACCCTAAATTTGATGACAGCTTTGAGTTGTAGCGACTGCTATGATGAAAGTCGATGATGTCATCAAATTTTGGCATGATTGTGATAGAACTCGATAACAGCATCGAGAATTGTCATAAGTTATGCTATAACTTGATAACATCATCGAATTTCATCATAAGTTATGACATAACTCGATGATGTCATCGAAAGTTGTCATTAGTTATGACATAACTCGATAACATCATCGAATTTTGTCATAACAAATATAGAAATAGTAAAATGGCCATAACTTTTGAGGACTCCATTTTGGGAGCTTTTTGGCTCAAAATTTAGAGCACGAGTAGCTCTACAACACCCAAATCATGCCTTGCATCATTTGGCCCTAGCATTCAAAGCATAAGGCACTCTCGGTGCAAGGTTAAGGGGCCATTACCTACTACTACACAATCCCTTGTAGAAGGAAATTCCATCTAACCAGCACATATGCCCTACAACAACCAATCAATAATCCTAGCATAAATATAGCTCTAATTTCCCATTCTAACTCATATTATAGCTCATTGCTATTTTGTTTCAACTTATGACATAACTTGATAACATCATCAACTTCTATCATGAGACATGAGTACACTTGATGTTATTATCAAGACATATAGATGCCTTTGTCATGGGATGGAGATCAAAATTAAACTTCCACAAACATAAGAAGAGTTTTGTCATTTTTTGTTCATAATAGTATTGAGTTAGGAAACGACACATGACACAACTCGATGATGTTATCGAGTTTTGTCATAAGTCATGACACAACTCGATGATGTCGAGTTTTGTCATAAGTCATGTCAAACTCGATGATGTTATCGAGTTTCTTCATAAGTTATGGCTCAAGTTGATGATGTTATCAACTGTTGTTATAACTTCATCAACATTATGTAGATTCCTTTCAATTGAGAAACAAAAGATGTGAACAACAATACCTTTAAAACATTTACTTTTCAAAAAGGAATATTTTGATTCCATATGGAATCTCTAATGTTTGATAGAAAATACATACCCAGACTCTTCCTCTTGAAGTATCGAGCTCTACACTATGATTTACTCCTCAAATTTGCTCCAGAATATTGTCTCTAGCTTGGTATGAGTAAGAGCACAGATGAACATTGCAAATGTGGAATGTGCTTGTGGGGCTTCTATGATATACTCTATGGATTTGAATTGCTTTTATTTATAAAAAAAAAATTGGATTCTAGGGCTTGTACAATTAGGGTTTGGGGTTAGGATGTCCCAAACAATGCATTTCTTGATTTTTTGGTGTTTGAATTATTGGATTCTAGGGTTTCTAAAATTGGGGTTTAGGGTTAGGACGTCCCAAACAATGCTCCTTCACTCTTCTGCGCATTTAAGTTATTTGCATTGTCCTCCATTCTTTCATTCTCCTCATTTCGAGAATAAATGACTAGGAGCACTAGTTCTCTTCCATCCTACCATTCTACTTCTCCATCAACCTCAACTCAAAAGGATGGGTCTTCGCTAGACACATATATTGAGTCTCCTTCACCACAAAATGTGGTGAGCCAGGTCCAATCCAACTTCTTGGCACCTGATGTGGAATCCGCTGTGCATAGGGCAAGTAACAATGATCGTCGTTTTCAGCAAGAGTCATCATTGGATCATATATTGAGTCACCCTGCTCTACGAAAAATAAGAACAAGGGCTACTTACCCTTAGAGTCATCATTGGAATCATATGTTCAATCATTGGAGCCAATTCACTACAAGGCATAGGCCCTTTTCCGACGAAAACACCGTTTTTTACATTAAAATTTTTTTAACGGGCGCAAACGTTGTTATTAATGTAGTAAAAGCGTCGGAAAAGAACGGTCGCTATAAAGCGTCACTATATAGCGACACTGATAAATGTCACTATATAGCGACGATTAACAGAACTTAAAAAAAAGCATTAGTGAGGCTAAAGAGGGCCATAGCAAGCCCTGTTTTGCCCCACTAATGTTTTTCTTTTGGGTAATTACAAAAAAAAGTTTTTTATTACAAAATTTCCCTTGCGAAAAGAGTGATACAAAATCGCTCAAATGAAATGATCAAGCAACAAAAGCATATGCATGTCGAACATATACAACATTGTTTGTTACAAAATTACCCTTTCCAAAAGGGTGATACAAAATCGCTCAAACGAGCCGATATACAAAATGACATACATGGCAAAGTATATGCAAACTGCTACTACTACTACTACTACTACTGCTGCTGCTGCTGCTGCTGCTACTACTACTACTACTACTACTACTACTCATTCGACTTATCGTCATCGTCCTCGTCCTCATCTTGTTGGCCTGATCCTTGGTCCTCGTGAGCTGCACCTGCTCCCTGACCCTCGTCACATGCGTCTGATCCCTGGCCCTGGTGATCGCTCGCCTCCGGTGATGGGACGCTCGAGCTTTGATCCTAAGAGTGAAACCATATAAATTGAAAATTAGATTGGAACTTAAAGAATAAAATAATTTAAAAAGTGAGATTACAAGTAGGAGTAGACTTATACCATGCGAGCAGCCACCTCAACCCAATCGACCGTTGCTCCCATTGCTCCCATTGCCTCTTGCTCAATAAACCACGGCTTTAAACCATGGCTTTGTTCCTATGCGAAATACGTGTCGCGTCTCTACATCTGTAGGAAGACGACCCATCGCAGCTTGATGTGGATCCAATTTATGAGAGTTAGATAAAGTGCATGTAGTATGTAGTAAAACAAATAGAACAATACATTAAATGAGAAGAAGTAGACTTACCACGGTTGCCTTGAACGCCAACCGTCCGCCTGCACCAAAGTACGAAGTACCTATGGTGTCCAGCCATCTCCTCGTAGCCCTCCTCTGACCCTCGAACATTTTGGGATGGTCCCTATTTTACTTCTTACAGAACTCCAATCAGCTTTGTCTGCCCAGCTGGGTTTAGCCATCCCCTTTGCAATGGAAGTATGCAAGGTTGATCTACGAAGCTTCAAGACCAAACCCATGCGCTCTCGCATATAATTCTCATTAAACTCCCAATTTGGCGAGTTAGGGTATTTTTGTTTTAATTCATCGATGACCGCCTGCTTCTTTTGGTCATCTTGATACCGCCAATGGGTAGCAATGCCACTCTTGAAGTGATGGGTCATTGGTGGCCATCACTGCTTTGCCCTTTCTATCTTCTATTATCTCTTCGACAACCATGATTTGATAGGAGAGGTCCTTGACTGGGTAAGGAGGATTGATGGTAGTGGTAGAGTCAGAGCGAGTGGAAGCTGTGCGAGCCCTTCCGGAGCGAGGAGTAGCAGTGGGAGTAGGAGAGGGCAAGGGACCTAACTGATATTGTGTCTCAGGACCAAGTGGAGACCTATAGGGATGTGAGTGTGCTGACTCGTCTACATCTCCCGAGTTAGCACAACATAAGCGGCCCCTCCTACTCTTCCTTCCCTTACGATAGGCACACGCAGGTGATGACCCCTCGATCGAAGGGGCACGAGGGGATGGCTGGGCAGTAGGTCCAGCCGTCGGTGCCTCCTCATCGATCATTTGTACTACAAACTCATCGGGACTCCCGACAAAGCCATGTGCTGCTAGCAAAGGAGTTCCCCGAGAGGTAGTCGCAGTGCTACGTCCGAGAGGAGTCGAACCAGGGGTAGTCGCAGGGGTAGTCCCCTCAGGTGTCGCCTAAGAGGAATCAAAGTCCTCTGCAGCATAGAGATCGTGATGTCTCCTCCTGCGAGGCTATCGGTACTTGTCGGACGTGTGACGTGATCCCATGTTTAACATAGACACAAACACGAAAACAAAAAACAAAAAACAAACATAAAGCATAGGCATAGGCATAGGCAAATACATATGCTTATGATAGAAAGAGGAAAATGAGACATGCTCATGAGAGAAGGAAAAGAGGGAAAAGAGGGGGGGAAAGAGAGAGGAAAGGAGGAAAAGAGGAGAAGGAAAGAGAGATTGAAAGAGGGAAAAGAGGGGGGCATCTCAGGGGCTATTTTTTGTTTTTTTTTAATTGGGGGATGCATCCCCCATCACTTACACACACACCCATCACACACATAAGAAATACATTAATAAAAACAAAAAAAAAGTGCCTATACCAAGAAATACACAAAAAAAAGCCCCCAAGAGGCCCTAGTGTGCGCAAGTGCAACTTTGGGCTAGATGGGGTCCCCATCTATGGCCCAAAGTCGTGCCTGCATGCACCAGGGCCTCTCAAGGGCTTTTTTTTGTTTTTTTTTTGCGGATGCATCCCTCATCACTTACACACACAGAAGAAACTAATACATCCATTACACCCTCAGGGGCTTTTTTTTGTTTTTGTTTTTTGGGGGGATGCATCCCCCATCCAATACTAGTGTAATCACATTCTACCATGATTATTGACGAATTACATACTAGTGACTAATTACATTCTACCGTGATTACTTTCGATCAGCAGTCAAATGTACATACATCAGATACGGAAGTAAATAATACACTGCAAGATTCCACTTGAAAATGAAAGCTTTTGCAAAGTTGAAAATCTACAAGAAAAATAGTTTTCAAAGGATTCTATTCAAAAAATATTTACAACCATCTTTGCACAAAATTGCTTTTGACAACCAAATTGGTATCCATAGTGAATACAACAAAAAATCTGATCTATGGCCTAAGTTGTGGGTCTTCTCTGATCCGCCTTGCCAGTTGCATGTCTTTTGCCATGATCATAACCCTCTTGGCATGGATTGCACACAAGTTTGTGTCCTTAAGAAGAGTTACGATCGCCACTCCTACTGCTTCTTGTATGGTGCCTAGTGCAATTGATTGAATACGATAGTTGTCCCTGTAGGACTGCATAATCTCTTTCACCAATCGAGCAAATGGAGCTCTTGGGATTAGAAGGTTCACACTACTTTGATACTTTCTTATCTCTTGAAGCTCCTTCCTTCCAGGCTTTCTGTGGTGTCTTCTAGGGACTCCACCTCCACCTCCACCTCACCTACTGCGAGCTTTGCCTTTTCCTTTTGCTGTGTGATGCAATTCTGGCAAAGATTTTCCACCCTGTCTAGAATGTGGAAAGTCCTAAGTAGCATTGTGCCATGCGGGTCATCGTTGTTGGCTCTCCATTTGTGCCCTTTGTTATTGAGCCAATTGAATTCGCATTTGCCTGGCATCTTCTTGTCCTCTGGCCCATTCTTCCAATCTGTGCCTTTTGCGCTCCTGTTCTTGTCTGCTTTTTGGCTCTTGAAGTGCCTCGAGCTGACTCTGAGGATTGGATTTCTCCCCATGATCTTCATCATCATCTATTTACTCATTGGATTCTGTCCTCTCCTCCTCCTCCTTCTCCTCCTCCTCCTGCCTCCTCTTTCTTCCCTCTTCGATCATTGCATTGTATACATCGGGAAGGATTGGGAGCTTTGTTCCTGGAATCAACTAGTCTTTCAGTCTGCTTTGTTCTTGTTGCCATGTTGGTGATGGTGGGGCTATGGGAAATGTGACAGTAGGAAGGACTGTACTAGTATGAGAGAGTACTAGTGGTACTGAGAAAATGAAGGTATTTGCATATATATAGGGGTATATTTATTTTGTGCATCATTATTAGTTACCCCCCCCCTTTCTTCCCCCTTTAACCCCCCCTCAAGTCCTCCTCCCCCCCCCCCATTTGTCATCATCCCCTTGGGGGTTAACCTAACAAAATTTTAGTGTACCATGTGCATTGTAAAGAAGTGATATTTATCAAAAAAATTACTTAGTCCATTAAAACATTGGGTTTTTTCATTCAATTTTAGGAAAAAATTACGTAAAGAGGAGGGGTGTTTGTTTTGGGGAAAAAAACTTATTTAAGGGGTTTTTGAAATTCCCCTTAAACTCCCATGAGGTCGCTCCCCCAACCTTTTCTCATCATCTGCCCTTGTTGGGTCCACAAGTACAAAATTTAATGCTTGTTTTGAAAAAAAAGAGCCAATTAATCAAATATCGACAAGAAATATTGAAGTGCAATTTTAATTAACATTAAAGTACATTTGGTTTAGCGATCCAATGCTTTCCAACATGACTTCTGGTTGCTATCCAACTTCTATGTTTTGGGAAAGCTTGCAAAGATATCCATGAATGCCTTCTTTTACTCATTTGAATTCGATGAACTGCTTGGGCTAACTCCATTTGCAAAGGTTTATTCCTTGCATAGGAGGACCTGACTATACCATGATAGAACCACTAGAACAACTCATGAAGAGCATTACTTCCATTAATCCCCCCTCCATGTCGCGTACTCTTGAAATAAGCACCTCGAGCTCTATAATGAGACTTTTGCATCCCTTGGGCACTCCAAGCATTCAAGGAACCATATTAGCAAAGAAACCATGGACCATGAGCATAAAGAATGTGCTACATACATAGAAAAAACACGAGGTAAACAAGAATAAATTGATTGCAATTAAAATTTTGAAAATAGCAAAGACCAAACACACCATGTAGTGAGTAATGTGTGATTCACCCCATCCATCTACCATGGCTTCAATGAACTCTTTCACGATGATGACTTTATATAGTTGCACATCATCATCGTCTATGGAAGGCTTCCTCGAGATCTTTACCAGAGTATCCAATTCTTTTCAAACACGTATTCTCAAGGTTTTGACATGAGGATCAGCTTCCAAATTAGTCTTAGCTTCTCCTACTTGTCCACTCTCAGTCCCACCCTCTCCCTCCCTTAACCCCTCTAGCCTTGTCGCCTCTCCCCTTCCCAGCCTCCAACCTTATCTCTCTTTTAGCCATGATTGCTAACTCTCTCCCTCTTGCTACATTGGCAAAGCAACAGACGAAACTTTTCTTGGTGTTTGAGTCAGCCTCTCACCCTTTATTGTCGAATGGATCCCCATTCAGGCAATCCTCAACCACTTCCACTAGCCACAAGAACCATCACCTTTTCAAAAGACGAGTCGTTATAGCTAAAAAAGGATGTGGATCTTGAGAGGTTCACAATGCTCTTTGCATGTACCCATGGTTCCCACCCTGCAATATTATAAGCTAGGGACTAGATGTTAGCAGGCTTATTACCTTTGGACCTCACCCGATAGACATTGATATTTGACGTTTGGGACAAGGTTCCTTTCAAGTGGCCTTTGACGAGTCTTTGACAATCTTGGAGCTGCGAACACAATACCCAAGGCTAGTCCTTTAGTGCTTGGCTCCAAGAAGATTTATTGAAGACCTTCTCCTCTTTGTTTGACCCTATAGAGGAGGATAAGTAGACAACTTCTCTCTTCATCAGACTCCTAGGTCTACTCTAACTTTACCATCGTCTCTTTGCCACAATTCAAGCTACCTTTGGATTGGTTACTGATTTGGAACCAAGGCTGCCTTGGGTTCAAGATCCTCCCTTCCATCCTCTTTAATGGTAGAGATAATTAGATTAGATGGGTTTCCTAGAGTTAGGGACCTTGTTTCTCACCCTAACATTTTGGATGATTGTATCATGCTTCAGTGCCTTGATGGTTCTCTATTTTGAAAGAGAGTGGAGATTGCAAGTAGACAGGATCAGTGCAAGATCTATAGGACCTTTGGTCATTTAATCAAAGATTGTCCAAAGAATAAGAAGAGGCCCAAAAATCCTTCTAGTGTGCACCTCGTCAACCTCAATAGAGTGCTCTCCTACCACCACCTATAGATCTTGCACACGTTGCACATCCCTCAAGGGGTGCACCACTAAGAAATCCTAGGTATCACATGTGTTCAAGGGGAATTAAAAAAACCCCTCAGCTAAATTTGTTTTGACAATAAAACCACCCCTCTTTACTTATAAACTAACGGATTTTTTTCTATAGTTAAATTAAAAACCCCCTCCTATTATTGTAAACCTATTAAAATTTTTCCAAAAGTGGAATTAAAATACCCCTCCCCTTGAATGCACGTGGTACAGTAAAATTTTGGGAGTTGAACCCCCCGCCGAGGCACATCCTCCCCCTGCTACTATGCATTTGGTTCCTGGTAGAGTTGCTCCTCCACCTTTGGAAGATTAGGAGTCCCCTTCTCTTGGCTTGTGCCTGGGTTCCCCCTTGGTTTCGATTGCAGCAGCTATTGATATTCATGCTTTTGTCATAGCTAGTGCTGCTCCTAACTTATCTTAGGCTATGACTTTCGGTTCTCCTGATCAATTGGGATTGAGGCTAGGGATGATGCTCCTTCACTTTCTATTCCAAACCCTGGCCTCCCATCTCAGCAATCCCCTTCCACTGTCTCTATTGTCTTTATTTCTTGATCATGGGAAGAGTGTGGCTCCAATCTCAGAGTCAGGATTTTATGGACTCTAGAGCCATACTTGGTCCAAAGAAACTACTTTTCTCCTTTGGTTCTTATAGGTGAGAACCCAAATTTCATTAATTTTGGACTCTAATGTTTATATTTGGACTAATCCTAAAAATCCTCCCCAAATGGAAGGTTTAGTTTATGAAAACATCATTCAAGAATCAAAAGTTTACTTTCTAGCAGTGTCATTTCCACATAATGAATTTCACACACTCTCTCTATAATACATCCGCAAGTGGCACATGATAATACGACGTTGATGTCGTACTTCTCGCTTGCAATGAGTGCAATGACAATATAACCTCTCTGTAAGCCACTTTGTGCTCCCGGGCATTAGCGCATCATCAGACAAGCTTCCACTCGTCCCTTCCATCTGCACTTATAAAATCACAACATAAGTTGCAAGGAAATATATTAATAGTAATAAAATAGCATCTATGAGCTTCTTTTTTAACTTGAAACAAAAAGTGTCCTAAAGTGTCACTATATAGCAACGTTTTGACCTATTCCGTCGCTATATAGCGACGATTTGCTCTGTTCCATCGCTATATAGTGACTTATCAATGTTGCTATATAGCGACACTGTGGGTTAAAACCCAAAACCTCGCAATGCGGTGCTTTCTTTAGCAATGTCTATTGTGAGAAAAGCAATCTCTCCTCCCACCTATATCTGACGACCTCGCTTTCCTTCACTCTATTCTCCACTCCTCACCACTACTCACCCCTCTCCTAACACTTGTGCTCCCTCTCCACCCTTCTCCCTCTTTGCGTGTGTGAAAAGAAGTTTTTCAAGAAGGTGAGTCTCTCTGAATAATGTAGGTTCGTTTTTGTGAGATTTCATTTTGTGAGTGTTGAAGCATGTTACTCCTTGTATTGCTAAGGCTATGTGCTAGTTTTCATGCTTGATTTTCAAGGATTGAAGACAAAAAACGAGATTTTGTGAAAGAAAGAAGACTCACCTCTTCTAGTCTTTTGTATATTTCTCTTCCTTCTCTTTCTCCTTGTCTCCTCAATCCAATCCCTTTGAGAAGTTGCTTCTTTAAACTCCTGCTTCCTCTAACTAGTTATTTGAAAAATGGTATGTTTCCTCTCTTTTGTAGGGCCAACAATCCACAAAACACCGAAGCGGGACTATTCCAGGTAAGAAAGTGCTTCCTCTTTTTTCCTTTTGTTATTTTTGTTATTTGCATTGGCCTGCAGCTAGTGCCTTAAGCGCTAGCTGCAATGATGGGTGTAGGAACCCTCTCTTCCCCTCTCTTCCCCTCTCTTCCCTCTTCTTTCCCTCCTTTCTCCTCTTCCTTCTCTTCTTTTTCCCTCTTCTTTTTCCCCTCTTTCAATCTCCTTTCCCCTCTTCTTTTTCCCCCTCTTTCAATCTCTTTTTCCCTCCTTTCCTTCTCTTCTTTTTTTCCTCTTTCAATCTCTTTTCCCCTCTCCTTTTTTTCCCCTCTTTCAATCTCTTTTTCCCTCCTTTCCTTCTCCTTCTCCTTCTCCTTTAATATTTCAATCTCTTTCCCCCTCTTCCAATCTCTTTTCCTTTCCATCTTCTTCTCTCTTTCCCCCCCTCTTTCCCCTCTTCCAATCTCTTTTCCTTTCCCTCTTCTTCTCTCTTTCGCCCCCTCTTTCAATCTCTTTTCCTTTCCCTCTTCTTCCTTTTTTCCTCCCTCTTTTCCCCCCTCTTTCCCCTCTTTCATGCTCATGCTCTTATGCTCATGCATAAGTATAAGCATAAGCATGAGCATATGTCTCCTTCTCTTATGCTCATGCATAAGCATAAGCATAAGCATATGTCTCCTTCTCTTATGCTTATGCTTATGCTTATGCATGAGCATATGTCTCCTCTTATGCATAAGCATAAGCATAAGCATATGTCCCCTTCTCTTATGCTCATGCATAAGCATGAGCATATGTCTCTCAATCTCTTTTTCTCTCTTTCTCTTTTATGCTTAAGCTTTCTCTCTTTTTCTTTTATGCTTATATATGCTCATGCATAAGCATGAGCATATGTCTCCTTCTCCTTCTCCTCTTTTCCTCTTTCCCCTCTTTGAATCTCTTTTCCTCTTTTCGTCCCTCTTTTCCCCCCTCTTTCCCCTCTTTCATGCTCATGTTCTTATGCTCATGCATAAGCATAAGCATAAGCATAAGCATGAGCATATGTCTCCTTCTCTTATGCTCATGCATAAGCATAAGCATAAGCATGAGCATATGTCTCCTTCTCTTATGCTTATGCTTATGCATGAGCATATGTCTCCTCTTATGCATAAGCATAAGCATAAGCATATGTCTCCTTCTCTTATGCTCATGCATAAGCATGAGCATATGTCTTTCAATCTCTTTTTCTCTCTTTCTCTTTTATGCTTAAGCTTTCTCTCTTTTTCTTTTATGCTTATATATGCTCATGCATAAGCATGAGCATATGTCTCCTTCTCCTTCTCCTTCTCCTTCTCCTTCTCCTTCTCCTCTTTTCCTCTTTCCCCTCTTTGAATCTCTTTTCCTCCCTCTTTTCCCCCCTCTTTCCCCTCTTTCATGCATAAGCATATGTCTCCTTCTCTTATGCTCATGCATAAGCATAAGCATGAGCATATGTCTCCTTCTCTTATGCTTATGCTTATGCTTATGCATGAGCATATGTCTCCCTCTTTCAATCTCTTTTTCACTTTCCCTCTCTCTTTCCCCCCCTCTTTCCCCTCTTTCAATCTCTTTTTCTCTCTCTTGTATGCTTAAGCTTTCTCCCTTTTTCTTTTATGCTTATATATGCTCATGCATAAGCATGAGCATGTGTCTCCTTCTCCTTCTCCTCTTTCAATCTCTTTTTCTCTTTTTTTCTTTTATGCTTATATGCTCATGCATAAGCATAAGCATATGCTTTGTTTCCTTTCCCTCTTCTTCCTCTTATGCATAAGCATAAGCATATGTCTCCTTCTCTTATGCTCCTTCTCCTTCTCCTTCTCCTCTTTTCCTCCTTTCCTCTCTCTTTCCCTCCCTCTTTTCCCTCTTTCAATCTCCTCTTTTCCTTCTCTCTTTCCCGGATGTGTGTGTAAGTGATGGGGGATGCATCCGTCTCACGCCTATGCACACCTGGGCCTCTTAGGGGCTATTTTTTGTTTGTTTTTAATTGGGGGATGCATCCCCCATCACTTACACACACACCCATCACACACACAAGAAATACATTTTAAAAAACAAAAAAAAATTGCCTATACCAGGGCTCTCCTAAATGGGAAATTGTAAAAGATTGCCTCCATTTGGTGATGAACTCGTTTAGATTGCCACTACTACTACATTTTATTGTTTAATCTTGAGAAGTGGGGCCCACACCTGGAAAGGTAGGGGCCCACTCCCTTATTTTTTCAGGTGTGCAGACTTGGGTTAGGGCGGGTACACACACACACACCCCTATTCCCTTGTCAGATTCTCTCATGATGTTGCTATGGAAATGATTGTCTAAGATTCCTCTTTCTCTTACTCCGTCATCATTAACCTTGGCTTTGTCTTCTTAAGTACAATAACATGTCTCTCCATAAGGTTGACTCTAAAGGTTGGTTATATTTCTATTTCCCCCATCCCCTTTGGCACCTCATGACTAATGTGATCTAGCTAGATAAGGCCATAAAATGCCCTTAAGATTGGGTATCTCCTAACCTTGGATTTTTTGTTATCATTTGGCAAGCCTTGTCCTTTGGCACCAATTTACCATATGTCCTTATGTTATATTTCCCTTACAGTAGGGGGAATTCTCAATCCACTGTTAGCTACATCTCAATAATGGATGTTAGCACCCTCCCCTAGGTGTTGACTTCATTTGTTAAGATGGTATTTAAGAAGTCATTTTCATCCTTGGGGTCATTTTACCACTAGGTTCACTAAAGGGACTATGGTAAGATAATTGTTACTTCAAAATTATAAATCTTTCGTCTCACATTACTTGTCAAATCGAAATCTTTCATCTCATTATTATCACCGCACTGGCATGGATGACCCTATGTTGAACAAAGGACCTCACTTTTCTTTTGGACCACTCACTTAATTGTACCCTTAAGAGTACATATCCTAGTTGTGGCACTCATGAGGAAATCAGATGTAATAGCGAAGCCTGGATTCCATTACCTATTGCACAAGGACACCGGCCACCTTACATCTCTCACAAGCATGCAATGTCTATACCTCCTTGTCATGTGAGCTCAAATCTCTCGGGCTTCTCTCTATCTTCTCCTCCCCCACGTTTTTCCACTTTCCTCCACCTAGATCTTGTAGTGTTTCCTTTCCTCTCCCCATTTTCCTCTTGAGTCTCCACCCCTGCAACTAAGGCTATGCTACCAGCCACTCTTCTTCCCCAGCAATGAGGCTTCCGTCTAATGCTAACCTAACTTACATTAGCATTCATGTGGCTCATATGGTAGCCTTTTCCTTCTCGGACAATTGGGCGATGCCACTCATCAGGTTAAATCTTATGGCTTGCAAAATCCTTCCATCGCTTTGTGCCATCGATGGTCCTAACATGTAAAAACAAAAAAAAAGTGGCTATTTCATGGCCAGCTTCCGATCAAAGATGCAAAATTTTTGCCGAAATCAATTTGCTTCTTCATGCTTGAAATGTGTCCCAATTTATAAATCCATATCTTGATCATTAGCATTCAAAGTTGGGACCCACTTTGAATAATGGTTTTATATGTCATGTGATCACATCATTTTAATCCATTGCAACCATTTTAGTCCATTGTTGCTCATAGCTATCAGTGCATTTGTCAACCTTACCATTTTGTATCAAACTTCATTGCAGTCATCACCAATGCCTTCAAAATATCAAGGCACACTTCTAAAGCGATTTTGGCGATTCCTAGCATACTTTACAACATTTTACACCATAAGGGCCTACATCTTCAATTGTGTGTAGCACCCCTTAGCCACAATTTCCATAAAAGTCAAAACCCAATCTCCTATGCTAGGATTGAGTCAGTCATATGCTTGTTATCTATCCAAATTTGATAATACACAAACACCAACCAAGTATACGTGTGGATTATTGCCACCTCCATGTGGAACCATTGGCATAAGTGAGAGCTTACCATCTCAATCATGGAACATATATCCTCTTAATTTACATTAATCCTTTCAACTAACCATGCACATAACTAAATTAGCCAGCATATTATTGTTCTATTTTCCTCCTAAGTTTGGGATGCAAAAGATTCCTAGTCCCAAGATGAATCTAAATATGGAAGGTTTTGAGATTGCGCATCCAATTTAACCTTTTGTTGCTATCTTGATTAGAGTTCATCAGCAATCTTGATCTTGTCTATTCATTACACCTAGTAACTTGAAGAATTCTTAAAACCTTTAATAAGGGAATGCACTTTTCTTCAAAATCAACCGTATATTGAAATTAAGGATACACTAAAATCCAAGAAATGAAACTCAATTATAATGCAAAACACCACCCATCTAGAAAACAAGAGAAATATATATTAAATTTTGATGTCTATATAATATTTATTGTATATTGCATCCAATAGATGCAATTTTTACAAAATATTTGCTTGCTTAGCTTTAGCTACTATTGTTGCTCTCCTCTGAGTTGACAAAACAATGGGTTCACTGAAAGATTCTACAAGCTGCCTAGCATCATAAACACCTATCAAAGCACCCATAGCAGCAACCGCCATGATTCTTCTTGCTTATTTCTCTCCAAAAGTAGATAGTGCCAAGTCCCACCTCACCAAAATACACTTGCACCCAGAAGGGGGTAAAGGCACAAGGGAGACTAGCTTTGAAAGTGCCCTACACTTTATCATCTCTTCCTTCCCATAAGGGGAGAACAAAGTGTGGAAGCACACTAGGCTATGGTGCTCAAACATTCCCATGTAGTGTCCTAGTGCTGAATCCACATCGATGCTATCACCTCAACCCCCTTTACGTGTCGCAAACTTATCAACTTTGATGCAAATTCTTTGCAACCTAAACTTGAAAGTGCTATCAGCCTGGCAACAGTCAATGAGGAGATTCACAAGAACCCACTGTACTCTATCTATGTCTAGCCGGATCAGGTAAGGCTTGATTTTCTCTCTCATGTAGTCTACCACATCTCTAAAGAGATCTAGATACTTGTGGACTGTGCCGATGACATCTACCTGACGATCAAAAATGTCATACAACTCTCCCTCTCTACTCGAATGACAAGTAGAAGTGACGAAGTCATGGTATGCCTTGCGGGGTGTGGCCATTGGAGGTTTGTGGAAGATGGCAAGAGCAGGCTGTTCAGGAGGCGAGGACAATAAAGGCTATGTCATACCTAATGGCCCTCTATATAGTTGACTTCAGTCTCTTTAAATACCTTAAAAGTCCGACTACAATTTAGGTAATAAAATATTGGACAATGTAATATATTGGCCTAGATAATTTGCCATCATATTCCACTCCCGCCTCCCCTGCCACCCAAAATAATGGATTTTTTTTTTGGAATTTAGGGGGCCCTATGTTAGTACAAATGACATCACACTTAAGAAAAACTATTACATTTAGTCAAAAACTATTACAACATAGTTTCAAGACTTTTACATTTATTCAAGTGCTATTACAACACACTTTAAAAACTATATCATATTTTCAAAACTATTACAACACACATCAAAAACTACTAATTTTATTAAGTATACTCATCGACAGTTCAAATGACATCACACTTCAAAAACTATTACATTTATTCAATACCAGTATGAATGGACAAGTTACAAGGAGGCTTCCATTTCTCAAGCATTGATGTTCCATCGAGTCGCCTTCTTACTATCTTCCCATTTAGTGAAAAGAAAAAATCACTATGATCAAAGGTGACAGCGATGTATTCTCAAACATGCTTCAAGCTCCAACTACTTGTGACCTCAAGATATTGGATATCCCCATTGGGCATATATACCTAGAGGTAGTTAATAGAGCAAGCGAGAAAAAGCGAGCAAGCCCAAAAAAGCGAGCAACAATTAGTTGAAGTGATTGGAAAATCAAGCAAGCAAAGAAAGAATCTAAGTTTTTTATAAAATAATTGCTTGAAGTATAAAGTATTCAAAAGAGTGGTTATGTGTCACATTTCTTGAAATTGAGTAGTCTAAAGTTAAGGACTATTGTAACATGACCCCATTTGGGTTTGGCAATTATCCTGGGGGGTCACTCATAAACATGTAACATACCACTTTATTGAGGGGTATTTTTTAGTGGGGGGACTTATATGTTATTTGTGTGCATGAGGGGATTTATAAAATAGCAACTTAATGTAATTTATATATGTAGATATTTTAAAATGTAAACACATACATGGGTTCAACCATTTACATGACAAAATGTAAATTACAAGAATAGGGGTAATTTTTAATACATGCTTGCTTGCACATGCTTTATGGGTTTATGAAGAGTGATCCTGAGAGTGCAATTAAAAGGTAGAGGATTTTAAATTTTGGTTTTTTTTCAGCCAAAATGGACAGTGTCTTCTCGCTCCCCATTATGGGAAACCTTGCTTTAAACTTAGTGCCAAAAATTGGTCAGAATTTCACAAAATTCCTATTCTGATGCACACAATTTTTTTAGATGGTTTAAAAAGGCATGATATTGATCTAAATCATGCCTTGTCATTTGATTTGATATGTAACATTATGCCATTTATATTTGACAATAAAAAGATGTACGGATGTTAAAAACTCATCTTTTGGGCCAAAAAAATCATATGTTGACATCTTGCAAAAATAAAGGGATGTGAAAATGTCCTCTTTTGGGCCAAAACAGAGAGTGTGTTAAGGGATGTGAAAATGTCCTCTTTTGGGCCAAAACAGGGAGCGCGTTAACGCGCTCCCTGTTTTGGCCCAAAAGAGGACATTTTCACATCCTTGTATCTTTTGATTTACAAGTCCAAATAGGGTCATGTTACATATCAAATCAAATGGCAAGGCGTACTTTAGATGATTATCATGTCTTTGTGCACCATCTAGTAAAATTTAATGCACCAAAATATGAATTTGTGGTTAATTTATTGCATTGGTTAGATTAGTGGGAGGTAAGAATAAATCATTAAGGAAGGATATTTTTCCAGTAACAAAGAAACATGGGTTTCATTCCAAGAGTGAAGAGAGTTAAAAAAGCTAAGCATTTACATATGCATGGAATCTAGACTAATCAATGCAAGGAGTCCTTGGAAACACCCCACTTGTGTGGAAGGTTGCATTGATGATCTCAATTACTCTAGTGGAAAGAGAGAACTTGATTGCAGCTACTGTAGGGTTTGTCTTTAATACAAACAATGAATTGGAAATTGAACATACAAACTATCTCTGAGAGTGCTCTCAACGGAAGCAAGAACGAAAGAAGGAGAGAGAGAGAGAGAGAGAGCCACACAAGTTTTGGTGGGTGCAGAACCACCCTAATCTTCTTTTTCATTCATTTATATATGTGTTTGAGTATTGTACATAATTGGGGTTAAGGCACAGTGACCTTTAACCCCCACAACCTCCCACTTAAAGGACAATGTGCCTTTAAGGGAGAACAACCAGTGAGCATACTATCCAATGCCCATCAATACACGACAATACTCAAACCGCTGACTAGGTAGACTCTTCGTCAGCATATCTGCAGGGTTATCATCTGTATGAACCTTGACAAGCTCTATGCGCTTGTCCTCAAGTACCTCCCTGATGAAATGGTACCTGACCTCAATGTGTTTGGTCTTTGCATGAAAGACCGGATTCCGTGCTAGCTGAATAGCACTCATGGAATCACTATGCAATGTCGGTACACCTGTATGAATCCCCAAATCTCCCACTAGCCGATCAAGCCATATAGCCTCCTTGCAACCCTCTGTGGCTGCAACATACTCAGCCTCCGTGGTAGACAAAGCAACGCACTTCTGTGCGCGAGACATCCACGACACTGCACCACCTGCAAAGGTGAACACATAACCAGAAGTGGATCTCCTACTATCCACATGCCCTGCATAGTCTGAATCTGTGTACCCAAGTACACGCATGTCTCCTTTACCAAAGCAAATGCACATCTCCTTGGTACCCTTCATGTACCTCATGATGCCCTTAACTGCCTCCCAATGCCTCTTTCCTGGATTAGCCATATACCGGCTAACAACTCCCACTGCAAATGCAATGTCTGGTCTAGTAGCTATCATAGCATACATAAGACTCCCAACTGCTGATGCATAAGGAACCTTGGCCATCATGGCCCTCTCCTCATCTGATTTGGGACTATCTGTATGACTCAATTTCACATATGGAGGCAATGGAGTACTCACTACCTTCCCCCCCTCCATATTGAAACGCTGCAATACTTTTGTAACATACTCTTTTTGTGAAAGCCAAAGGAGTTTCCTACTCCGATCACGCGTGATGCGCATACCAAGAATATGACCTGCAAGTCCCAAATCCTTCATATCAAAGGCCTCATGCAACTTGGCCTTTAATGCATCTAGCTCATAAGTATTCTTGCTAGCCAATAGCATATCATCCACATATAGTGCCAGGATTATTAGGCTATTATCCTTAGCCCTTTTAGTGTAGAGGCAATGATCAATTTCACTCCTTCTGAAACCCTGGGACCGAATGAAAGCATCAAACTTCTGATACCATTCTCTAGGCGCTTGCTTAAGACCATAGAGACTCTTCTTCAGCTTGCAAACTAAATGCTCTTTGCCCTTTTCTTCAAAGCCTTCCGGCTGCACCATGTAAATTTCCTCATGCAAATCCCCATGCAAGAAAGCTGTCTTGACATCCATTTGCATAAGCTCCATATCCTCTACTGCCACTAGTCCAAGCATGCATCTAAGTGTGGTCATCTTCACAACCGGAGAGAATATCTCATCAAAGTCCACACCCTTCTCTTGCTTGAACCCTTTAGCAACCAATCGGGCCTTGTACCTAGGCACATCATCACCTGTGACCTTCATTTTGTAGACCCATTTACATGGCAATGCTTTCTTTCCATGTGGCAAAGAAACCAAGTCCCAAGTCTTATTCTTCATAAGTGAACTCATCTCTGATTGCATAGCATACTCCCACTTGCATTGATCCTCACGCATCATAGCCTCTCTGTAGCAAGAAGGCTCCCCGCAATCAGTAAGCATCACATAGTCTACCCCTGGAACAAACCTATCAGGTGGTCTAGACACTCTAGATGATCTTCTCAATGGCATTTCAGCTTGCTGTCCCACTTGCATATCAGCCACATTTGGATCATCATTTCCACCAATAGATGATCCATCATCTACCCTTGATTGTATACCTGTGGGAGTACTTGGTTGTACCATTTCTTGCACATTTGGTGCATGGACAGCTTGCTGTCTATCAACATATGCAGGTGGATTCACATCCTGGAAAGTGATTCTCCTCATTTCCACATCCCTCATGGGTGCCTTATGCATCTTCTTCTCATTGAAGACCACATCATGGCTGCGTATGATCTTCTTTGCTTCTGGATCCCAGAGACGATAGCCCATCTCTCCACTTTCACCATAACCTAGAAAGATGCATTTCCTAGACTTAGGATCTAGCTTCTTTCGAAGCTCTTTTGGCACATGTGCATATGCCTCACACCCAAATATATGCAAATGAGAGTAAGAGGGCTTCTTGCCACTCCATGCCTCTTCAAGAATACCACCATCCAAACTCTTACTAGGTGATCTATTGATCACATGCACTGCAGTCTTCATTGCCTCAGCCCAAAAACCACCAGAAAGACTTGCATTGGAAAGCATGCATTGCAACCTTTCTTGAATGGTACGGTTCATCTTTTCTGCAACTGGATTTTGCTCTGGAGTACGAGGGGATGTAAGCTCCCTCTTAATTCCACGAGTATCACAGAAATGCTGAAAGTCATGAGAGAGACTCTCCACCATTGTCAGTCCGTAGGCATTTAAGCGTTCTACCTGACTGATTCTCAACCAAGGCCAGCCATTTCTGAAATACCTGGAATACATCACTCTTCCGAGCTATAGCATAAGCCCACACTTTCCTAGTTGCATCATCAATGAATGTCACATAGTATTCAGCCCCGCCTAATGATCGTGTAGGCATGGGACCACATACGTCTGAATGCACCAAATCAAGCATTTCAAACTCTTTCTTTCCCCTTCTTTTATGGGCTGATTTAGTCTGCTTCCCATAGAGACAATGCTCACAAAATTCAAAATCAGAGAAACTCAAATGCGGTACATAACCCAAACGGCATAAGAGTTTCATTCCATTCTGGCTCATGTGCCCCAACCTGCAATGCCACAAAGAAGTGCTTGGCTGCTCGGTTATTGCAACAACATGATCAAATACCCCTGATACATGTAAGGGATACAAAGTCCCACACTTGGCACCCCTAGCCAAAAGCATAGAGCCCTTCTGAATTTTCCAACTTTGAAAGCCAAAAGTGGTGTGAAAACCAGCATCATCTAGCTGACCCACTGAAATAAGACTCTTGGTCAACTTAGGCACATGTCTCACATGTTTCAAAACAAATGCAGACCCATTTGCAAAAGAAAACTTTATGTCACCTGCTCCCACTATGTCACATGCATAGTCATTTCCAAGATGCACACAACCTGTCTTTCCACTATCATAAGTGGAGAACCATTCCCTATGGGGAGTAACATGGAATGAAGCACCAGAATCCAAAATCCAATCCTGGGAATATGCATCATCTGAAGTGGTAAGCAACTCTGCAGATAAACTAGACATGAAGAGAACATCATTGTCACTATCATGTGTGACTGCATTGATCTCCTCGATCTTCACTTTTCCTTTGTCCTCCCTTGGACTCTCTTCCTTTTGATTTGCACCCCAATTTGCATTCTTTTTCTTATCCTTTTGGTCTCTTTTCAGCTTGTAGCAATCCTTTTTCATATGGCCCTTCTTGCCACAATGGTAACACTCAATGTTCCGTGCCTTGGATTTGCTACGAGACTTCCCTCTTTCTTGGGACTTCCCCCTGAACTGTGATCTACCCCTTTGCACATTTAAGGCTGCATCCTGCTTGTTGCCATCCATAGACTTCCGTCTAATCTCCTCAGCCAACAAGCTACCCACAACATCATCAAATTTCAGTACTCCACCAGGTGCAGAGTTACTGACAGCTGTACGGAAGGTATCCCATGAGGATGGCAATGAACATAAGAGAAATATTGCTTTAGTCTCCGCATCAAAATTCATTTTCTGAGCCTGAAGCTGGCTGAAAATAATATTGAATTCATTCAAGTGAGAAGCAATGGAGACCCCTTCCTTCATCTGCAGCTCAAACAACCTCTTCATGAGGTAAACTTTATTAGAGGCAGTTTCCTTTTCATAAGTGGCACACAATTTCTTCCACAAATCTTCCGTAGTCTGCTCATTTACTACTGTGAAATAAACTGACTCTGCAAGATGAAGTCTAATAGTAGACTTTGCTAATGCATCGAACTCATTCCAATCATCCTCAGACATATTTGCAGGCTTAGCTTCAATCCCTGCCAAGGGTTTAATCTGCTTCTTTTGAATAAGCACATCCCTTATCTGTTCTTTCCACAAAGAAAAGTTTGTCCCATCAAACTTTTTAATGCTGAAAAACTCCTTTTCAGGCATGGAAGAGGATGCCATGATGCAAATAAAGCAAAATCCCAAATGCTAGTGCCTGCAAGAGAGAATCACACCAAATACCAGGTGCACCCAAATGTGTATGCCACAATAGACTGAAATATCACCAAAGCTCAAAGCTCAAAGCATCAAAAAATGCATCTGACTCATGTGCATATACTATGCATCCATATGAGCAAATCTGGCCCAAAAGAAAATGCCAATAAGTGCCAAATGACTCAAGCATAAACACTGTCCACTGGCATATGCATCAATAATGTCTCATCCAAGAGAGCATAGCACTATCAGTGCATCACCTGCAATGTGTCAAAGCTGTCCCTCAGCTTAAAATAGCATCCATGTGCAAAGCGTCCATAAAAATAGCATCCCACAAGGCAATTTGGGCCTATCAGCGCATCCAACAAGGACCGCAATGCATCCAAATGGCCTATAAATCATCCACTGCAACCCAATGCACACCACGAATGAGCGCACACTACTCAAACTGCAACCAGAGTGATCTGCATAAGGTATGCTCAAGAAATCATAGTCCCACGGTAATGAGCGCTACTGAAAATAGGACCTGAGATGCTTCAAAACATGGGCGCCATCGCATAATTGGACTCAGCAAGAAAATCTGCAAATATCTCTCTTCTGCCAGAACTCCAAAATCCCAACCGATGAGTGAGAAATGGGAGTCAATACTTATCCACTGCCATGTGGCATAAATCTAAGGTTTCAAAACCTTAGTATGAAAAATGCATAACAGAGAGACGAAATCGAATATACAGAGATTTATAACTCTGAAAATCCTCCACCGAATCACGCAAGAACTGATAGGTAGGGGTTTTTGGGCGTCCGGAACGCAATGGGATAGACGGTTTTGGAAACCGTGGCCTCAATCACTGGGTCCAACACACAGACTGAAAAACGTTTTTGGAAACAGAGCTATCTGTAAACTCCACCGGAGTGCGAATGATGAGCAACATAGAAGTTTTAGGACCTCCTGAGTCCACCGGAACTGACAGATCTGCAAATGGTTGCTCCAAACTTGAGTTCCGACACCCGGGCAAAAAACGCAGAAACTGACACAGAGAGCCAGAAATCCAATGAAATGATCCCGGATTCAAGAATAAAGGTGTTTCCAGGCTCCTGAAGTAATGTGGACATCAAAAGCAAGCAATAGTTGCCTCTACAAGTCAATACGGAGTCTCTGTCATTGAACGGAACAGGGAAAAGCTCAAAAAACGACTTTTTCTTTGAAAACTCTTAACAGGCTCTCAAAACCACTTCGCAAAGCCAAAGTGACTTTTCCAAATGTTCCTCCAAGGTCTTTGCACACTCGGATGCAAGTAAAGTCACCCACAAAGCTTCCCACAGAGCTTCTCCTTCCTCCCACAGAGCTGCTGAGCTTCCAAGCATTCACGCACGCTCAGCTAGATCACTCGGGCTCTGATACCAGTTGAGAGTGCTCTCAACGGAAGCAAGAACGAAAGAAGGAGAGAGAGAGAGAGAGAGAGCCACACAAGTTTTGGTGGGTGCAGAACCACCCTAATCTTCTTTTTCATTCATTTATATATGTGTTTGAGTATTGTACATAACTGGGGTTAAGGCACAGTGACCTTTAACCCCCACAATCTCATGGATGATGTGAAATTAGTGTTAGTGGCTCAGAAAGTTATATGCATATTTAACCTTCTAGCATTGAGGAAACATATGGACTTTTGAATAAGTTATTATTTTTTGCTACTGAAATGGGGGATTTATAAATCTTTTATTGTTTTTTATTGCTCGCTTTTTTTGGCTCGCTCGCTTTTTGTCGCTCACCTTTTGGTAATCTTCATGTACCTCTACCTCTGTGGTGTCCAATACGGCACAATCCATAGGTATCCATGTGCCATGATTATTTTTCCAACGTCTATAAACGTATCTCATGTAGCAAATACTCTGCACTACTTAATATCTTATTACTATACTTTCTTTAGTAAGTATACATCGAAAATGGTCTCCCTTCTGCAAACCCTCCCTAACATCCCACATTGGGTATAGAAGATTATCAAGAAATTCATTTTCTAGGCCTTTGCATACCCACATGGTCTTTGTCTTGTGAATGAAGACTGATTTGAAAAAATAAATAAATGTAATGGAGGGCATGAACCAACTAACACCCACAGATTTTGAACCAAAAGTAAACTTCATTTATGATTGAATATCTGATCTCATCTTCATTCTAAATGCATCTATAGAGAATGGATCAGGAAGAGGCCATTTTGGACTATCAAAGTTAGGGAGAGGAATAGGACGTAGGCTTCCATATGCACCTTCTCTTCGAGAAACTTGGTAACATGAATTATAGAAAAAAATACTAGACTTTGTCAAGGATGCAGCACTCCGTCCTGAGAACATTAATTCCCCAATATTTGAATGGAAAGCTTGAAATATTCCTGTGAGACTATCCAAAGGCTGGGTTTCAACTTTGGTAGAGGGAAAGATATCTACATAGAAAGCAAAGAAAGATGTTAATGGGCTAATCAATCTGTCTCTCTCACTCTCTACCTAT
This sequence comes from Dipteris shenzhenensis, assembly GCF_047967505.1. Lineage (NCBI taxonomy): Eukaryota > Viridiplantae > Streptophyta > Polypodiopsida > Gleicheniales > Dipteridaceae > Dipteris > Dipteris shenzhenensis. The sequence goes on from NC_141614.1 coordinate 52,400,077, forward strand.
CTCTCTCTCTCTCTCTCTCTCTCTCTCTCTCACACACACACACACACACACACAAATCTCTCCCCTCTACTATCTCCCCCTAACACCCCTCAACCCCTCCATCTCTCTCTCTCTCTCCCTCCCCCCCTCCCACCCTACTATCACCACAAGACACCCTCTCTCAAAACGCATGCTCACATACAATCATTAGAATACACAATTGAATTGAAAATGAAAAAAAGTTAATGTAAAAGAGAGACACAGTTTGAAGGAAAGCAAGTTTGATTGGCAGGATCCAAGTTCATGTCTCGAGCCATGTACACGTGCTGAACCTTCACCTTAAGTCCTTTTTTTGTATTACAAAACCCAACAATACGACCCTTCCAATGCTTCTCTTTCTTTGCTCTATCCTTTCTAGAGACCTTGAATGGACCTATTGTAGATGGTTGCATTGTGACCCATGACATTAACCTAAACTCTTGAGGGATCCAAATATCACTGTTGTCCTTCAAAATGCGACCCACACAAGATTTAATTGATAGCTTTGGCCTAGGGGAAGGGGAGCACTTCACCATTGTAGAAAGAATGGGAGTAAGCAAAGATAAAGAGGCTGGGAGGAGGAAGAGGTTGAGACGAGGTTGAGAGGAGGAAGAGGTTGGAAGGAGGTTGAGAGGAGGTTGAGAGGAGGAAGAGGTTGGGAGGAGGCTAAGAGGAGGTAGAGAGGAGGAAGAGCTTAGAGAAAGGTGGAGAGTCAATGGGGATAGTTTGGGGAGACTCCTGGGAGGAGTTTGGGGTGATAGGGACACTCTTGGAAAATGTCAATTTTTTGGAGGGAAAAAAAAGTCGCGGATTCGGGGGCCTACCAAGAGAGCCTAAGAGGGTATGGGGACCATCCAAAAGTGAAAGGGGGGTGGTGGGGCAAGAGAAAGGCAAGTGGAAGCCTAGTGGGGACCAAGGAGGACTCTCCACCAATGAGAGGCCAATATGGAATCCTCCATTCTTTTAATGCCCAAGCCTTCCCATTGGTTGGTTTGCTAATCACAAATCTTAAGGGACTAATTCAAGAGGCCCTTTTTGAGTCAAAAATTCCCCTAATGCACAAATGGATTTCTCTGGGACAAAAGATATCTCACCCTCAAATGGCTCTCCCTTTAGTATTGTTGTTGTGGCATCTACCTTGAGTGACACAAAGAAAGTCCCACCCTCACCGGCAACTCTTTTAGCAATTGTTGGCCCCTCAATTCTAAAAAAATCATTAACTTGCAAAACATATTAAGGTGTAAGACATAGGTGTGAGGGACATGGACAGTGATGGTCTCACAACATCCTTCATCAGTTAGGCCAACCCGTATGAAGATAGGATAGGCTATATCTCTAGCTTTGAAGGTGCCATATTTTGCAAGCGCTTTCCCTTGGAAAGAAAACTTGTAAGGAATGTACTCTGATAATGTGCTTATAGGTAAGACCGGAAGGTTGTTTGGATGAGCTAGGCTTGATACTATGAAGGCCACTACATTAGTATTGTGCAGCTTGGCATTTGCGTTACTCGCTGCATCAACCTTTGCAAGTTGGGTTTCTTCTCAGACTTTGGTGGAACAGTTGAGCTTGCTGAAACAAAAAAAAACTAGGAATGTAAGCGAAGATCCTAGCAGGTGCTCGCAAGTTGAAATATGGAATTACTAATATCGTGGCTCAAAATTCTTTTGCATGTTTATTAATTGGGCATGGCTTTTGGAAGGATGTGTTCTTTAATTACTCTTTTTCCAACAATCAATAAGGCATTATAATGTTCTCCTAAGAAGTTGTTAAATTGCTTGATTACTAACTTAACATGGGCATGATTAATTGGTGTATCAACACTAAATACAAACAAAGCATTGAAGCAATTTCTTGCACAAAACTAGAATTACTTATTCCATCCAATAATGTGCAGAATTTAGTAATCACTAGATACTGTAAAAAAGTTAACATCTCGAAAGAGTGCTATATGTTGCGTGCAACAAAATAGGCTAAGCGCTGGTAATTTCTGATTCAGAGTCTTCCTTGACAAATGGTGGTTCCATGTGAATGTCTATCCTGCAGCGCATTGTCACGAGGCAACCCTTGTTCCGTACCTGTTTGCGAACTAGGGAATTTTTTTGGGAGGTATTGGTCCTACACAAAAATATACTTGTAAGAATATTAAAACAAAAAAGCGGTTATTCACCTTCAGCATACGCTTGCTCTGCACATGCACTTGCGCCAATATAAGGGGCACATGCACAGTTGAAAGAGGAGCGGGTGACGTAGTTTTTAACTTGCAAGCGCTAGAAATAGATATGAAGCCTTTCTCAGCCAAGGCACGGACATCTTCCGTGAACATGCTTGCATCAAACTACACTCAGGTTTGGAATTCACATATGCAATACGGCTCACAAAATCATGTATGTATTAATGAGTTTCCCAAGACATACTAGCACCATAAAGCACCAAAAAATGAATAACATTATTCATGTCGACAAATAGATTGTGCGTGTATGCTAACAACCGGCCACTAACATATTGATTTCTATGCGCTCAGGCAAAATCTTTAACTTTCGTTGTTCATTCGAACAAATAAATAGGGAACCTCTGAGAGAGCCCACAAATGCAGAGACGAAGTTATCCTCAGGCACACTGTCACGGAATCCTTTCTAGAAGAAAGGACGTAGCTCAGAGAACAATCATAGTGTTATCACAAGCGAGAGGAGCGACCAAGAAAAAAGAGAAGAATGTGTGGTCCCTACTCGATTCGCATACCCACGCAAGTTCTCTCGAGTTTCTTCCAAACTTTGCAAAGATACCTATATGATTAGTCGGGACCGGTGAACCTATACTTTCCCAGTAAATATAAGCTCTCGATTAAGTAATCTTTAAATCACTCTACGAGTGTCACAATTTGCTCCTTAACTGAGAATATTTCAACTTTAGTGCAATCGGTGGTTTTTGTGAGCCAGAATTGTGTGTACGTTCATTAGCAGATGATACATTATGCTTACCAGACTCGCCATGTGCATCTGGGCAATGGAGATAGCATCAAAGTGTTGCATCTTTGATGTTGCAAAGAAGCGGACAATTATCGGGTTTAAAAAAAGCAGAGAGGAACATGTGGTAAAGCTACCTTTGCCAACGTCGTCCTCTACTGATCTTTTGTTCTTTTGTATGGAAAGTATTGTTTTAGCAGAGCTACTACTCATCGTTGGTTCTTTTCCTTGACGAATACTTGCCCTCGCACACTCTCGTTGCTCTTGAGCCTCTGCAGTTTCGCAAGATCAATGATCAGAAAAATCGAACACATGGCTTATTTGAGCGCTTAAAACGTTTTCATGTAAGTCAATGCAGTCAAGCTACCTTGAAGATGTAGCTTCATTGACACACCCTGGTTCAAACTGGCCACTGCTTGTGTCCATGGAGTCTCCAGACAGTTGCTGCGCTTCATTAACAGTGGCCATTAAAGCAAGCATCTTTTGCCAAAAACATATAAGTTCGAATGTCGATACGAGGTCGAACGTCGATACGAGGGAGTCTTTTAAGCAGATGTACCGACTTAGCATGCCGTGTGACACCAGTCCCTCATTAGTATCAGACACAAGCATAATACACTCTCCCAATCCAACCCATACCATCTCGAAGCCGCAAGTGGCAGCATTATCGAAGAGGAGGCGTTATTGTGTTCGTGCAGGTGATCATGAGCTTCTGAGCGATTGCCAGAGCTTTGAACAGTTTGAGAGCGAGCTAGCAAAATGGTATAACGAGGAGAGGAACAATGAGAGTGATCAAAGAGCTGGAGTATCTGGAGTTGCTAATGAGGCTACTGTTATGGCTACTAAGAGAGGGTGGCACGAATCTCAGCGTGGCAGAACTTACTCGCATCCTCATGCTTTTGAGCCCATCTTGTAGCGATAACCTAGCCATCCACGAGCCATCCACCCACTATCCATTGTTCCTCAACAATCCCGTTACATCGAGAAAGACTTACAGAGCGTTCAGGTGACCACCTCTTCCTCCCTTTGGATTTCTGTTCGTCAAGTTTTTTTTCTTCTCTCTTTTTTTTCCCTCCCTCCCATTCCCCCCCCCCCCCCCCTCCATCTCCACCACCATCCCCCTCCCATTTCACCACCCCCTCCCCCTCCCCCCTTCCCCCCCTCCATCTCCACCATCCCTTCCCCCTTTCCCCCCTCCATCTCCACCACCCCCTCCCCCCCTCCCCCCTCCATCTCCACCACCACCCCCTTCCCCCCTTCCCCTCCCCCCCTCCCCCCTTTCCCCCCTCCATCTCCACCACCCCTTCCCCCCTCCCCCCCTCCATCTCCACCACCCCCTTCCCCCTCCCCCCCTCCATCTCCACCACAACCTCCCCCCTCCATCTCCACCACCACCCCCTCCCCCCTCTTCCCCCCCCCCTGCCTCCATCTCCCCCCTTTCCCCCCTCCCCCTTCCCCCTTCCATCTCCACCACCCCCTCCCCCCTCCCCCCCTCCACCCTCTATCTCCACCACCCCCTCCCCCCTTCCCCCCCCATCTCCACCACCCCTTCCCCCTTCCCCCCTCTATCTCCACCACCCCCCTCCCCCTCCCCCCCTCCCCCCTTTCCCCCCTGCA